>NC_059079.1:112803100-112858392 GCF_020497125.1 Mauremys mutica | reverse complement strand
CGGGGCTAAAATGGCGCCCGGCGGGACGCGGCTGGCGTCCCTTTGTTGGAAGGGCTTTAAATTCCCGCTCCCACCGCCGGCCGTGCAGCGCCGTGGGGTGCCGGAAGTGCAAGGCTCCACGATCAGCCGGGCAGCCTCCTGCAGTGACCGTGGGCAAGGTGCTCGCTGAGCCGCCGGCCCAGGGGCGGGTAACCGCCCTCCGTGCCGGCACAAGGGGCCCTAGCGCTCTGGCCAGGAACTGAGGGCGCGGGGTTGTCGGTAGCCCCTGATGAAGCGGGGAGGCATGGTCCCAGCCTGTGCCTGCCCCTTTTGAAAGGGCCCGATTGCTGCCTTTCCGCTCCCTCTCTGCCCCCCTGAAGGAGGCTTAATGCCCCTGTCCAGGAGCGGGGCACACGCTTTCCTAGCAGAGCGAGGTTTCCACCCAGCTGCCCCTGGGGAGAGGTGCGACACTGGAAAGGTTCCCCCCGATGCTCTTCCGGGCCTAGGCTGAGGGGGTGTGAGGTGGGGCCTGAGCTCGCCGCAGGGATATATGTTAAAGACCGAGCCTGAATCCTCTTCTCCAGAAACAACTCTCTGGGTGGCAGGCTTTCTCAGGCCTTGTTCCTTTACCTGTTAGGGTTTTTAACTAATTGGCCCGTGATGGATCCAGGGAACACCCACCCTGTCTTTAGTTTCACTGTCAGGTAAATTAGGCCAGGTCACCCTGCAAGCCAAAGTTGGGTTGCCTTCTGCCTTAGCCTCTCACATCCCTTGGGAAAGAGGGATTGCCTGGACAGGACAACACAGCTACCCCAAAAAAAAAAAGTCTTCAGACTGGGGGTGGCGTTCAAAGGGAAGGCTGCATTCCCTGTATCTTACTACACCAGAGTGCCAAGATGCCAGCTTCCTTTTAATTTGGGATCGTTATCCTCTCACTGCTGGCATGTGGCGAGGCAAATGAGGAGATCTATTGGAGGCCAGGCTGAAAAGGAAGCCAGGGTAGTGCTGCTCCGATGGTATTGTTTGCCTTTCTCCCCATCCCCACTGGTGCTGATCTATGTTCATAAGGAAAAAAAATTTTGGGGGTGGGGGTGGGGAAAGAAGACAGGGTCCCTGTGGAGGAAGCTGTTATACCCCTGAAAAAACACAAACTACTAGGTGTAATGCTTAATGCTGCTACTGGTCAACGTTAACTTGCCCCTTTCCTTTCCCTTTGGTAAGTGGTACACCCTATTTGGGCATGGTTCTGGGCACCGCGCCTTGCAGAGAACCCCTTGTAGTTAGTATGGCATCTGCCAAGCTATAACCACCCAAGATTCAGTGATAGCTGGGAAGCGAGAAGGAGTCAGAATAAAGGGCATAGGGTCTGTCAGATTTTCCCTTGTGACTTCCTCTGATTTGAGGAAGGTGGTATCCTTTAGGGAATCTACATCCAGTTTTTCTTCCAGATACCAGAATGCCACAACCATTTCAAGAAACTGTATGCTATAGTAACACCCAAGCGCCTTTTCCTGCCCCTATAGGGGTAATAATACTTGGCCTAGGGAGCAATCTCGATCCTTAGTGGCTAATTCTTCTTGGTTTAGTACCTGCACCCCAATCTGGGGGTCTTATGCCGGTTATGCCGATATTTATCTTTTCATCCTTGCAAACCAATATCTGTAACCCCCCATAACCCAAGCCTGACCCCAGATGTACAGTACCTTCCCTCTCAACCTGTGTATATTTCATTTTAAACATTTACTTTAATAAAATTTTTAAATCTGCTATTGGCCAACAGTGTTACTTTCACAGGGCCAAAGTAACTTGGTTCATGAATGCACTCAGATATTATATGTATCTCTTGCAGTGAGAGGTGGAGAGAGAATGTAACTGGACAGGAAAATTGGTAGCGATATGATTTCCCAATATTATTTCAATTTAGGAAAGTGAACTCCTCTGTTTAAGCTTCTTATTTTAAATGTGCAGGAGACAATGAAACTCATCATTCTTGAGAACTATGCGCAAGCCAGTGAGTGGGCTGCAAAATACATTAGGAATCGAATTATCCAGTTTAACCCTGGCCCTTACAAATACTTCACTCTTGGACTTCCCACAGGTAGGGTTTGAAAGAAGATTCATTAAGATGCTGATGGTACCCTCTGTTTAATCAACTGTAAAGCATCCTGACTGTTTCACCAGTTGGAGCATTTAAGTGGCAGAATATTCCCCTAATGTGAAGGGAGTGTCTCCTTATGCAGTTTCTGTTGTTATTTGGAGAGCAACAGTCTATATAATTTACTTAGCTTAAGAAACCTTTCTCTGTTTTTAAAGTAAATAAATTATATAGAGTGATGCCTCCCAAATAACAATAATATAGAAGCTGATGCATTGCATAACGAAATACCTCTTCACATAAGTGGAATAGTCAGTGGTGCTTTGGAGAACTGTGTGCTTCCTCAATGTGTAAAATAGAGACCGCATTCAACTACTTACAAGATTAGACCCTTACTACTTGAATTAAAAGAGAATCTTCAATATTACAACTCAACAGAATCATAATTGCTCAACTGTGTGTCATAGCCCCTTTATGGCTAATCATGGAGATTCTCCTTTAGTTCAAGGAGTAAGGGTCTGTAATCTTGGAGCAACAGGAGCTGGACTCCGAAAGTTGACGTAGATTTGTTTCCATATTTTTTTTTTATATTAGGGTTGTGATCTAACCACATTCTTGATTTTGGGGAGGCAGCATCAGAAGTGCAACCCACTGGGCTGCCCCTCCCACCACACCATGTAAGAGCTAGTTTGGTCTCACCCAGGCTACTTATGTGATGTCTTGGTAAAACCACTGTTTAGTACATATGGCTGCTTTTATTTTTGTTTTATAATATTTAGTGCTAAACATCTTCAAAGCAGCTGTGTTCAGACATTGCCTGTCTCACAACACCCTGCTTTGTAAGATAGATGAATGCTGTCTCGATTTTAAACATAGGGAGTCTGAGGCCCAAAGAGACCGTGTGATAGTGATTGTGTTATTTGCTATACTTAATGATTTTTAATGTCTCCAGTCATTCCACTAACTATTTTTAATTTATTCTCCGTATCTCTCTTAGGAAGCACTCCTTTAGGATGTTACAAAAAGCTGATTGAGTATTACAAGAATGGAGACTTGTCCTTCAAATATGTGAAAACTTTTAATATGGATGAATATGTAGGTGAGTCGTCTTATTTCATGAACTGTTGTGGTAAGGACACAATCCAGCTTTTTTCTTTTTTGGCTCTAAACTTTATTTATTCTGGTGAGTAAAATCAAAAGAAATCAGACATTTATGTTAATTCAAAATCACTTTGTATAGAACCCAATGTAAAATGATCCCAAAATCAGATGGGGAGGAGAGAGAGAGGAATTTGGAATACTGTGTAATACAAATTAACGAGCTGCAACTTTTCCCTCCAATTAGAGAGATCACATTAGCTATAACTCTCTTAAAAGCTGAGTGATATACTACCTGAGTATATAATTAAAGAAGTCCACTGAAGATGCTGTTCAAAGATGTTACATACAATCTACTAAGTTCCCATTTTAGCCCAGCTTTCTTCTGATCAGGGAAACTGCTACTTCTGCTATTTGGCTGGTTTGGACACAATGCTGCAGCACTGTCTGTACTTAATAACAGAGACAGGCAGTACTCCAGCAAGACTGCACTTTAGACCTACTGACATGTGGTCCTATTATGTTAGATTAGGATCGCCTTGTTTGTAAAGTTGTGATGTAATATTCTCTTCTCAGAGCTGGTTCAGAGAGAAAAGTGAACAAATCCTCTGGTTATCAAGGTACCAAACATACGTGCTAAATGTGTGTGTGTGTTTGCTCTTTGGCCCTAATGCTATTGCATTCTCTTCCTGATTTGAGTGGACAGAATATTCACAGAAAAAATTATCATAGAGAGTTTTGGGTTAGGGTTAGACAGTTCTATAAAGGATGACTCTATAACAATCGGGGAGTTCTTGGAAGAATTCCCTGATTGTTAAGCAGACTAAAATCGCTTCTCTGGTTTTGGCATAGTGTTAACAAGCTTGGACTAACAATAATTCTGCAGAATGTTGTAAAGACAAGAAATATTAGACCTGCTGTGTATCTGCCCTTTTGGAGAACCTGCTCCATAATGTTAATGCACCATATCCATATAACTAGGATGATGTGCCTCTCCCTAACACTGGGATCTTACTGGAGCTATTGTGACTATTTTTTAAACTCATGGAAGTTAAGGAAGCCCAGCTTGAAGGGCAGATGGGGATACTGGCATTAATTTGTAATCAAAACCCCAGATGTCTATGCAAATGTATGTAAAAGTTTTTATATAGGTTATTGTATCCCTCTCTCTTGCCCCCACTTATCAGTTGAGGCCCCAGTCCTGAAAGCTGTAGCAATCAGGGTGTGAAAGTCAATGGGGCCTTGGATATAAGCATTTGAAGCAGGGATTGTGTTTGTACAACGTCCAGCACAATGGGCCGTGTGTCTTGAAGGGGTCTGCAGGTGTGACTGTAATATAAACAAGAAATAATAAATGTTCCTGGTCAACAGGTCTCCCAAGGGATCACCTGGAAAGTTATCACTCCTTCATGTGGAATAACTTTTTCAAGCACATTGACATCTCTCCAGAAAACACCCATATTCTGGATGGAAATGCAACTGACCTACAGGCGGAGTGTGATGCTTTTGAGGGGAAAATCAAAGCAGCTGGTGGAATCGAACTCTTTGTTGGAGGTGAAAATCTGAAAGAATAACAGACTTGGAGAGAACACAACCTTGTTTTTTGCCATAATTCTAGCTGACTTTGGGGAATTTTTGTTTTTTGTTTACGCCACTTATTAGATTTGCAGTCAGTAAAGCCACATGTGCATCCCATTTCCAATTACTGTAAGCACACCTGTCTATTAAGTGTGGCCTCTATCCATTCCCTTCTATGGCATTGATGGGGACAAATGCTATGCATAGGTGACTCACTTGTGGTGTATGTGTGTTTGGGGTTTTTTCCTGTCTCAGTGAGATGTTCAGGTTGTCCTAGTAGCTGTTCCACCTCTGGCCAAGTCTTATGGCCATACCACGTCAGTGGAATGTGGCTCCTGTTCAAGTAGATGGGTCTCAAAATGTGAACAATAGACTGGCTTCAAAGTCTGCAGGGGTAGGGGATGATGGCAGAGTGGTTTTGATCTACTTGGCAGTGGATGCCATTCACTTCAAGGGAAGCAGGAGCTTGAGCAAAGCTGCAAGTTCTTGCATGAAAGTAGTGTGCTTCACCTATTCTGTAACTATTCTTAGGAGCCTATACCATCCTTACAGTAAAAATGATGTTGGCTTTGTTTCCTATGATGTGTTAAGGTTGTGACACAGTTCTTAAACTGTCTCCAATACAGGTATTGGCCCAGATGGTCATATTGCCTTCAACGAGCCCGGCTCAAGTCTGGTGTCCAGAACTAGAGTGAAGACGTTGGCTATGGACACCATCTTGGCTAATGCTAGATTCTTTGATGGCGACCTCTCCAAAGTCCCCACAATGGCGCTCACAGTTGGAGTAGGCACAGTCATGGATGCTAGAGAGGTTAGAATTAAAATACAATGACTTAATATCGTGCTCCATGGAGCATCAAAAGGTTGTCTAGTCTTCAAGCAGTGGTACTTTCTGCAGCCCAGCCCCAGGCATTATAACTGAACTTCCAGAAGTGTAGTTTGCTCAACTAAACAACCTACCTTCTTGTACCCTGCACAACTACCTCATAGCTTTTTTTCCTGGGGCTTTGATTGCAAAGATCAAAGTAGCCGTGCTCAAATTAGACACAAATTGAAGGGCTTATAAATGCGGCATGACGGCTGAGCTTTGGTCCTAATAAAAGTAAAACCATACATGCAGGGAGAAGAAAAGAAGGGTCTGACCAAACAGCCATACGCATTGTATCAAAATGAGCTTATTCATGTGGCTTCCATTATGCTGCTTTAACATTTTTAATGTAACTATGGAGTACAGTTGCATTTAGCCTAGGGTGCTGGGTAAGGGAGGTTTCCAGGGGACAATCTCACAAGGTAAGTGTGAGAACCACTGACTAACTCAGAGGTATACCAGCAAATTGTGAGAGTCACAAGGTGGTGTGTGGTTGAATTTATTTTTACACCTGTAGTTCATAACCATTAATCACCTCCTCTAAACTGCTCTAGTCTACTCTTGCATAAACACTAAAGGGAGAGCTCAAAGTAACAGGTGGGTAAACTTTAAAATGGCCAGGCAAGCCATAATTTTACCACCTAAAACAATACAGCCAAAGTGAACAGTGCCCAGTCAATGAAGTGAAACACTGCTGGGGAGGACTAAATCGTTTTCTTCTTTAGATGATTTACTCATCTACTGCTTCAAATCACGCTTGGGTGTTCCCTTTAAATGTACATCACAAAACCTAACTATTATTCCTGTGTTTTGTTTTTGAATTCAGGTTATGATTCTAATCACAGGAGCCCATAAAGCATTTGCTTTGTACAAAGCCATTGAGGAAGGAGTAAACCACATGTGGACAGTATCTGCCTTTCAGCAGCATCCCAGCACTGTCTTTGTGTGTGATGAGGATGCCACCCTAGAACTCAAAGTTAAAACAGTGAAATACTTTAAAGGTAAATATTTGGCCAGATCAGGCCACTTTTTCAGTTAGCTTTTCTATACTTTAAGGCAGGGGTGGGCAAACTTTTAGGCCTGAGGACCACATTGGGGTAGCAAAACTGTATGGAGGGCTGTGCCTCTCCACACAGCCTTGCCCCTTCCCACTTCTTGCCCCGACTACCTCCCTCAGAACTCCCAGTCCATCCAACTGCTCCTTGTCCCCTGACTGTCTGCACCCGGGATCCCCGCCCTGCTGAGCGCCACCCCTTATACAACCCTCCATGCTCCCTGTCCCCTGACTGCCCCCACACAAGAACCTCCACCCCATCCAACCATCCCTTGATCCCTGTCCCCTAACTGCCCCCTATCCAACCCCCCTTCCTCCCCTCCTGCCCCTTTACCATGCTGCTCAGAGCAGCAGCAGATCGCAGCCTGGCCGCAGCCAGCCATGCTGCTCGTGTGGCGGGATTGCTGCGGGGGGATGGGATAGCAGGGGAGGGGCCAGGCTAGATGTAGCCCGCGGGCCGTAGTTTGCCCACTTCTGCTTTAAAGGCTACCATTTAATTTAGCAAATCTTTCCTGTCAGAAAAATTGTTTGAAGGAAGTGCTGTCAAATAACTCTCAACCCTAAAGTTTAAAAAAACAACAACAAAAAAACCCCAAAATCTCCATTGACTAGAAATCTATTCAGGGTAACATTTAGATGTAAATGTTATTTATTTAAATATTCCACTATAGTTTTATGAACCCTGTGTTGAGTTAGTAACTCAAAACTAGAAACTGCTATTGCTTAGAAGCCATAAATGAAATGAGTGAGGCTAGCTTACTTCTCCAAGCTGAGTGAAGTATGTCCCTCTTTCTGTACATTACAGAATGTAAACTAGATTTAAAAATTTCTATTAGTCTGTAGTGGTGGTAAATGACTAAGGAGTTTTTAAAATTAATTATTCTGACACTCCAATATCAAGCTTACAGCGATGGGGTGAAAAATACTTTGAGGGTTGTGGGGGGAAGAGGGAAACATAAGGATATTAAGTGGCCATAACTAAAAGCAAAAGTCCTCCATTTCTTGCACTTAATTACCTATACTCAACCTTTCCTTTTCCCCCTGCACCAGGTTTAATGCTTGTTCATAACAAGCTTGTGGAACCCTTATATAGTATGAAGGAAACAGGAGCAGAAAGAAGACAGTCTAAGAAGCCGTACAGTGACTAGTTTCTTTGGGGCTGGTGTGATGCTAAGCAGGCTCTTCTCTTGGAAACCAGCAGAGAAGGAATCCCTACACATTCTTCTTGTACTTGTTCATAAATCAGGGGAGATGTGCTCATTATTGTCTCCATCTTTTAAAAGAGATGAATGCTGAGTACATTGGGTTTAATAAACTAGATGAGGATGGGACCTTATGTACTGTGTTCTAACAACCACACAACTACTCTCGCGCGAGTGGTGAAGCCAATTGAAATGAGATGTATAACCTGTAAAGCAAGTAAATGAGAACAGGAAATAGATATCCCTCAACTCAAAGGTGAGGATATGAAAGGAAGTAAAATCAAATGGGTAACTATATAAGGTATTACATTTGAAGGACACACATCTAGGTTTCTCTTCCCCCCCACAGTGCACTTATTAATCTCAACTTCACTAGCATCATGAAATGGAAGTACTAGCACTAACTAGAGCTAGCCATTAAATAAACTTCTTCAAAGCTCCCCTGAATTAATTTGTACCATTTTAGTTTAGGGGCTTTCTTGAGGAGATGCTGCTAACTTCAGTGTTCATTGATGTATATATGCTTCCACTAAAGCCCTGATTCTGTGATGTACTAGGCACCCTCCACTTTAGCAAAATCCCAAACACTGCACCTGTCCTGGCTCTTCAGTTGTCTCAGCTTAAAGAAATAGCTGTCACCAAATGGTTAAACAGCAATAGTTCCTTATCCATCTGTGTAACTCTGGCTACTATTTCACTTCATGGTCGGAATTCTAAAAATCCAAACATTATCTGAATTTCACTGTATGTCAAGACTAAGGTACTGTCATTAGACAATAGCAATCAAGTCTAAATATCTGTGGCTTCAGTTTTCCCCCCATGCCGTTAAGTATTCTGTTAGTTGCAGCAGGGTAGGGCCAATTGCCCTCCCCAAATCTTCTAGCCAGTTCACCTCTTGCCTTTCCTCATAAGTCATGGTGGTATAAACCCTAACCTATGTCTGAGTTATTGAAGTCCTCAAATTGTGGTTTGAAAGACCTCAAGCTGCAGAGAATCCTCCAGCAAGTGACCTGTGCCCCATGCTACAGAGGAAGGCGAAAAACCTCCAGGGCCTCTGTCAATCTGCCCTGGAGGAAAATTCCTTCCCGACCCCAAATATGGCGATCAGTTAAACCCTGAGCATGTGGGCAAGACTCACCAGCCAGCACCCAGGAAAGAATTCTCTGTAGTAACTCAGATCCCATCCCACCCCAGACTGAAGGAATGGAAATACCGGACACACGAGAAGCCACCAAAGATGAACATGTTGCTTTCAAGAAGTTCATTAACAGAGTTGTACAAAAGTATAACAAGAAACCAAGAAGGATGTAGACATAGTGCTTGTTTGTTATAGGAGTGGGTGGGTGAGATTCTGTGGCCTGCATTGTGCAGGAGGTCAGACTAGATGATCATAATGGTCCCTTCTGACCTTAAAGTCTATGAGTCTATGCAAAGAGACCTGTTGTAATTCAGCTGTCCATGAACTTAGCCCATATATTTAACCATCTAAATCCACTTTGTGATGAATGAAACCATCTACTGCTATAGACCTTGCTACTTCCAAAACTCTATTGGTTTTTCCCTTACTACTACCAAAAGGGCTTACATCAAACTACTGAAGTGTAAATCACTGGTGCTGTTTTTTAAGTGGGGGATATGTATTTGTTTACATGGAAATCCTACAAACTATCCATAATGTAACTTTCTACATTAAATGCAGTATTTTTTAATCCAAATAAACTGAGTCATGTTGACTGTCTTTACCCACTAACTCTCAAAGTTTTATTAGGAATTAAAACATCCTGGAAGGCCAGACAGAAATAATTGTAGGGGAAAGAGATGCTCGTGTGTCAGAAAGATGATTAGCGGGCAAAGCTTGATGGTAAGGATTGTCACCGCCCACTGAAAAGGGCTTCTGTGGAAAGAGGAAGAGATGGAAGTAGAACTGGAGGTAAATTCAAGAGTAGTTAAGTTACTTAGGACTCCCTGGATGTGCATAGGACTTTGGTGCTCTTGAAAATTTTACTCTCAACACTTCATTTAAAAGTTAACTGAGACAAAACAATCACAACACATTGCTCGCTATATGGCGGAACCTAAGAAGTGATGCAAGTCTGGGCTGTCTATACATCATTTTGTCTACTACCACCTCTGGATTTAAAAAGCAACTTGTAAAAATAGGCAAGAAAGCATGTTTACTCAATTCCAGAGCCACCTCCTTAAGCTAAAAGCAGCAAAGAGTCTTGTGGCACCTTATAGCCTAACAGACGTTTTAGTACATGCATCTGACGAAGTGGGTATTCACCAACGAAAGCTCATGCTCCAATACGTCTGTCTATAAGGTGCCACAAGACTCTTTGCTGCTTTCACAGATCCAGACTAACACGGCTACCCCTCTGATACTTGACTCCTTCAAACTAGCTTCCATTGTTGCAAGAATTTTGCCTTCATCCTAAATTTGTGTGAAATTGCACCAGAAAAACTGGACGCCCATTTTTAAAGCAGGTCATACACCGTAAGGAGAGATGCTCCTGCTAGAAAAGTTTACAGAGCTGCTGCAGAAAAATTAAATATTTTGCTTGAACCATAACTTGGGCCCTCTAACAGCTATGGGTAAGATACTGTTAAGTAGCTAGAACTATTCCAGCTTCCATAACTTGTCAATCTTTACACACATACCTAAGGCCAGAACTTGGCTCTTAGCAGTCTGATTGCCAAAGACCGTAACATATACTACAGCATTGAGCATCACAAATTGTCCACAGAAGGAAATGGCAAGTTAATGTCTAGGATGTGAAATTAGCAGCAAAAGCACTGAGCCTAGATGCATGTTCTACAGTTAAAAACAAATCTAAATTTTTAAATGACATTTATTCATCTCCCTCTTAATTCATCGTGGTAATATAGATTTACATCCTTTTTACAAAGCTGAGGAACAAGGCTCTTTTGAAACCTTAAAACATGATTTTAAAAGGATAAAAACTTACCAATCTTTTTACTGCATAATATCTCATGGCTATTTCTGCAAATAATGCTTTGAAAACTAACAGGTAGATTGAGAGAGATTAGGAGGCAGACACTCTCTCAAGATACCAAGCATGATAGTGAGTTGTGTAACAGGAATCTTTGTCCCTTCCAGAAATGGACTAAAACTATTTACTCAATTCAGCTAGACAGACATCTGAGTAAAAACTGCATATGAAGAGTTGACCTTGACTCTCTGTATCATAACCTAGCTCCTGAGCCATTCAGGCCCTGCTGTCTTATTTTGAACAAGGTACATGTCTCATTAAAAAGTCAAAGCAGCTGTTTTCTAGCCTATCTTACAGATGAAAAAGTATTTCTAAAAATGTAATCCAAGCATGTTCTCACATTTAAGACTGCTTGTAAATCTACAGGGTTGGGAGAACTGGTTTTCCAATAACTTCGTATTTTGAAGTATGAGAGTGTGGATGAGTGAGCTAGTTCAGATGGAAGGCTGCCCATTACTCCCGGACATTTATTTAGAGGTCTTTGGCCAAAGGACATAATTTCACAAAAAAATTTAACTAGAAATTGAGAAGGAAAAACATGCAGTTAGGGGATTCAAGTCACGATTGTGTACCTGTAAAATTTCAGTTCAGTGTCTGAGGTTGCTTTTCTTTTATTTAAGCACCTCATTAATATTTGAGTCAAGAAAGACTGCACAGAATTTCAGATTGGGCACACAGACTGTTAATATCCATCATTATGAAAATAATCACCAGACCCTATAAATTCCTTCCCTGTTAAGATATGATAGCAATATGGAAATGAATTACTGAAACTGAATCAAGAAGAGTGAGAGTTATGAAAACAGGAAATGTTTGTCAGTAACTTTCTACACCGGACCCAGGCATTAGATCCACTCTGTGGTGGTGGGAGGATGGGAGAAGGAGAAGGAATGGGGGGCAAAAATTCTGCAATTTATCAACCTCTACCACCCCAGTGAAGTGTGTCAGTGTTAGAGCAGTGAGCCACCACAGAAAAATCAGTTTGGATCCAGGTCAGGAAATGCTATGAAAGCAACTGGCTCAGTCTCAGAGAGAAGGGAGAAATTCTTATGCTATGTTTAATAGTCTTCCTGCAATGGACACAAGCAGCTTCACCAAAGGGCTCCAAGGAGAGTACGTGTAGCCCACCTCAGTGATAGGAAAGATTACTGCCAAGTATGTAGGATGGAATCCAGAGATCCTTGCAAGGCCAAACTTCCTGGAGAAATTTCCAAACAGAAATTTCTAGGATGTGTTTCAGAAAAAGGGGCACATTATGGTATTCAGAGTTTCTCAACCATTTGTTAAGCCTTCGGATGACAGTTTGTTCACTCTGTTTAGCACTAAACAGACCTAAACCACTAGAAGAGAAGGGAATTGGTCTCTTCTGTTGGTGGCAACAGCATCCAAATGGTTGTGTAAGCAGCCTGCAGTGTGAAGTGTTACCACTCATCATATGACGGCAAACAAACTTGACGTAAGCAGAAGAGATTCATTTCTGGTTTCTTCAGCATTAGGTGATACAGAACATAATTAGTCTTCATCTTCAGCATCAACATTCATAGCTTAATACAACCTGTGGGACAGGCAAGAATCTGTATTAGGAATCACTAATAAACAGCAACTTGAATTTGAAACTATGATTTGAACTTTGCAGCTTCTTTATTTTTGTCATTTCATTGAAATGCATGTATTGCAACAGCCAAAGTTGAGTCAAATAAAATATTTTGCATTTCTAAACGAACAACAGTGCCTAGTACAATGGTGTCCTGGTCCATGACTAGGGCTCCTAGGCACTATGGTAATAAAAATAAATGATAATTAAGCCTCTAAAGACCCCAGAGAGTATTATTATTAATCATTTTTATTATGGTACTGCCTAAGACCAAACTGGAAGAGAGCCCCATCGTGCTAGGCACTGTTCAAACACAGTAGTTGAGAGTACCTTGTCCTGAAGTGTTTACAATCTAAGTAGACAAGGGTAGAAGAATGGGGTGTAACACAAGAGTGAAAAATGTGATGCAGCAAACACATCAAATTAGTTCAATGATTAATCTATTTTTTGGGGTGTGGGTTTAAATTAGGAGGGAATAAGCTAAATGGAAAGAAAGGAGAAGGGAGACAGAACATTGAAGGGATGGTGGGTAAGACGGATGGGGCAGGGAAGGGGAATTGTGGAGTGAAACTGAGGAGAGGAGAAGAGACGGTGGGGGAGGAAGAGGGAGGGTTGGAGCAAACAGCCAATCAGCATAGGCCAGAAAGTCCAGTCATTAACAATTCTCTGAACATAGATCCTTTCCCCATTTTACAAGCAGGCAAATTGAGGCACAGAAAGTGGATGACTTTTGCTACTGACTTTCATTTATTCGAGGACAAGGAATAGAACTCGGAAGTCCTGACTCCCATTCCCTCCCATGGAAGCATCAATACAATGTCTAATGTAAGAGACTCAACATCCTAGTGCTAATCTTTAAAGCCCTCAATGGTTGGAAGCCTGGCTATAAGACAAGACACTGGTTTCGTTTGTGAAAACTTTCTGTGATCAAAGGTTTTGTTAAGGCTGATGAAGCCCAGAGCAAAATTTTCAGGAGCCAATGGTCATCGTGCCTTCTACAGCCAATGCCCTGTTGCTGGGAAGTTCCTACCACTAGAGGTTAGGAAGAGTCCACATCTTGTTGCCTTTACAGCATAATGCATGACACGCCTCTTTGCACAGCATTTACTTCAAAAATGGCTGTACAGTGACCAGCAACATTTCCTCTGGAGATAAATATTACTGAACACATCCACTTAAGAAAGCAGAATAAGCAATGGAGGGATGAAAAATGTGTCTTAGTATTAATTTGATATGACACTTACATACCACAGTGAGGGGTATATTATACATGCCCAGAAAGATTTGGGAATGGAATATAATTTTAAAGAATTCTTTGATCCTGCTTGATTAGCAAAACATTCCAAGATACAGAATGCAAGTCAGTGAACCAAGCTTTCATACTAATACTCCTCTCATCCACTTCCCCTACCATCTACCCAAGTAGCAATGATCTCCTCTATTCTTCCACACAATCCCAATGCTGATGGCATTTGTCTCCAGTTCTGCAGTTCCTTTAGCGCTGCCTTCCTACATATTTATACCAGATTCACCATTGTCATATCTGAGCAACCTATACATGAAAATGAACCATTCCAACAACAGTGAAAAAAAATCCCTCAAAGGCATACCATATTGCAAATCATATCTGAAAACATGTTATTCTTTTGCCTACATCTCAAAATTTCTCTCATTTGTATTTAAACTTTGTAACTAGCTATGTAATTAAGTGAAAAATTATTTAGGGAGGAAGGGGGGCTTGCAAGAAAAATGCTATACATATGGAGCTTGTACTGTGTTTGAGGGCATATATTGTGAATACGTACCGCTTAAAGCATGGGGAAGATTTATCTCTGAAGTGCCCATATGGTTTCGCCCAAGACAGACAACCCATACAAAGCCAGCAGAAGTACTGCCTGCAGCCAGTGCATATCATCTTGTTACAACCATCTCGTTTCTGGTGGGGGAAACAAACAGGGAATAGCAGTAAGAATTAACCATATAATATATATGGAGATATACCTATCTCATAGAACTGGAAGGGACCTTGAAAGGTCATCGAGTCCAGCCCCCTGCTTTCACTAGCAGGACCAAGTATTGATTCTTGCCCCAGATCCCTAAATGGCCCCCTCAAGGATTGAACTCACAAACCACTGAGCTATCCCATCTCATGTCACTTCTAAGCCTTCAAACCTGCCTTTGTGCAACACCAGCAATCAGTATGCCACAAACGACAGAAACGTGTATTTTCAGAAATGGAACATCTGTACAGCATTTTACTACATCACACCAACTTTGACAGACTACAAAAAAATTTAACTATAAAAGTTTTTTTATAGACTGTTTAGCCACTGTATGACTAAACGAACAATTTTATTCAAAATAAATAACTTTTCATCACCAGTTATTTCATTCAACAATAAGGTCACCAGCTGGGTCTGAGCTCTGGATCTTCAGATCCCCAGCACAGATCCCTGCCTACTTGAACTATAGGAGTAATTATCCTCCATGCGGACTAGCCACTAAAGGGGGGACCTAAGTTACCTAAGACAATTATGCCAGACAGTTACACAGCTATTTGTTAGATAGCAGTATAATACTACATCAGGATTCCTGGGTTCTATCTCTGGCTCTGGAAAGGGACTGGCACATAGATAGGATAATCAAAATACATTGTTTTGGCATATTCAGCCTGAAAGGCAGTGTTGCAAAGTGGCTAAAACTTGATTCTGCTATATTACAGACCTGTCTTCTTCCCAATTCTCCTTGAAGTGACTTGGGATAATCTGTTAATTTATCTGCACAATGGGAGACGAATACTTGACTGCCTTCTAGGATTGGGATACAAGGCCATGGTCAATATTAAAGTCTGAAATGGATGGAAATACTAACAGCAATCAGTAGAAGTGAGGTTTGAAATTATGGTCTTTTGGCTCCCAGCTCAGTACACTTTTCCCTAGTTTACAGAATATTTGGTGGCAAAAGAATCTCCCTGGAGTCTGCGGAGCACTGCCTGCCTTTGTGGTACAGGGAGCCTGATTCAACCAAATCACAAAATGGACCATAAAAATCTAGTATCCTTGTGAGGTCTGTTGCATTCTCCCCACTTCAGTCTGGTTTCAGGAGATGTGTACCCACAGGAGGAGTTTCCTCTTACTGTAATGCCAACTGCTTCTGCTGGCTGCAGAAGTGAGGACAAGCTCTATTACAAGTGTAAGTCTACAGTATTGGTGAATGTCCTTCCCTGTTTGTGAACCAGTAGCCTGTGTCACAGCAGCATTATTTGGCTGCATTACTAAACAAACTGGAATCCTCACTTTTTCCTGAACTGTTTGTTGGCAATTACCAGCACCTGGGGAACTACTGATGAATACCTTTAAAAACTGAAAATACCTACTTTTTATTAAATGTAACACTCAAAAGTAAGACTAGAGTAGCCAGCAGCAGCGATGAGTTACAAATGGAATCATATGGAACCTACGAATGAAAGTCCTAATTCCCTGGCACTGGTCCCCATAGTGAATTGCATTAGCAACATACGACAGTAACAATTAAGAACAAATGTCATTCTCCAAGTTTGGCCCAATAAACTCACCTGTACACGAATGCCACAATGAGGGCAGGCCCTTGAGTTCTTTTCTAGCCATTCTTTACTTTCCAGCTCCTCAAGGGCTTTCCGAATCCCTCCTTTGCCATAGCACTGCTCCAGAAATATTTTAGTGGCCTCATCTGCTTCTTGGTACTCATTACGCAAATCCATTCGCTTTTCTAAGGAGTGAACTATAGACACAGAACAACACATTAGCCTTACATACCGCACTGCATATGGAAGTCACACTCTTAGCTAAGACGATCAGCCAAACTCATTGTAAACATAATCCAGGAGATTCCAAAGATTGCAAGGGTCAAGAGGATCCCAATAATCGTGATAAGAGAATGAGGCAGCAACAGCCACCCAGAAGTTCTACCCAGTATATACTATATACTAGTATAATCTACCACCTCTCAGCTGTGGAAACTCCAGGACCAACAAAACAGAACACACCAGGGACAAGTACTTTATATCTCTCTTTTAAACACGTTATGTTTGAGATTCTCAACAAGATGTTCCTTCTACTATTTCATAAATATCTGCTCAATGTGCAGCTGCAGTTAAAAAAGCAAACAAAATGGTAGGATGCACGAGGTACAGAATGAAAGTTTATATTGAAAATATTGCAATTCCATTATATGAATCGCCTTTGCCGGGAATGCTGTGTTCCAGTCACCCTACTTGAATAACCTTAAAGAGGAAATAAAAGGTTTGTGACCAAAACAATTACAGGCATGGAAATAAAATTCATATGACATGCGACTGAAAAGATTAGGATTGTTTAGTTCAGAGGGGAGACAAATAAGAGTGTACACGATAAAGGTATACAGTAGATTAGACACTTCTATTTACCCTCTCTTGTAATAAGGACTGTCAATAAAATTGAAATAGGTAGCGTATTAAAAATTGATGAAAGGAAATATTTTTTGCTAACACCATACATTTAGTGGAACTCTATCACAAGACATCAAGGCCAAATGCTCAACAAGATTCAAAAAAAGAAATGGACATTTATATAGATAATATTTTGAGTTACATTAGTATGGATTTTAAAATGTGTGGAATATAAACCCTCATGCTTCATGGCATATGGGTAAACTCCTCAAAGGCTGGAAGAAACTTCCTGTGGACATGTTATTCCATAAATGTCCACTTTAGGGTTTCTTGTACCTACCCTCAAGCGTTTGCTACCAGCCACTGTGGGAAACCGGAAGGTACTCTGTGTATCATATTTCCTTCTAAGTTATCGATCATAATTTTGCTTTTAGAAACCTCAAGATATACAAATGGGTATAGTGAGCAACTACAATGCCATAACCACTGTCCTTCTGAACTGTGTCATTTGTTCATCTAACTTGTTGCAGCATGTCTAGACATTCAACTGTAAACTCTTCAGGGCAGAGGCCAGCTCTTCAACTACATTTAACCTCTCATCCTCATTAGACAGAGAGTACCACCACACAGACAGACAAAGGTGTCAACTCACTTACGCCTAGAAATGTTTCTGAGTATCTACTTAAAGTCACTGTATTCTAAAGTGAAAGCTGCAATTCTCTGTGTGTTCCATTTCCAAAACAGTGCAACTCACCTGCAGTGACTTTACATGGAGAGACTCCATGATAAGACATTTTACAGAGGGTACAGAAGGCATAGTTGCAACTGGAACATATGCCCATGGTGCAACCTGGCTCTTGCATCACTGGAGTCTGACAGCATGGACGAGGACAATATACCACGTCTGCCATCAAGTCCAAGCTGGACTGCAGAAGTAGGCGATCATAACGTGCAAACAACTCCTCTCCAACCAGTTCCTTAACCTAAACAAAAAGATAGAACATTATATTTGCTGGATTCAGATGTTCAATCTATTAGCTCTGGTAGAAAAAACTTTTTTAGGACATGGGTACCAACAACTAGTTTGAATTTGCTTTAGCACATTTTAAAACATGACTCTCATGACTCTAAAGTATGCAAGTTATTGATGATACTCTAATTACATCTGCAGCTTCTGTATTAAGTATTCTGAAGAAGAGATTCACTAGCAATTCAAATACTGGGCACTGACAGTCCCACAGTGAAAACAATTAGCACAGTCAGTGGGATCATATTAATTCAAATTGGTGTCCAAAAGACATCTGAAACTAACAGTGGGCAAAACTGGTGCCAGGTGATCTAATTTTCACTCAGGAGTGTGTAAGTGGCCTCTGGGTAGCATGAAAAGACTCTGTACTTTAATTACTATGGTTTGAGCAAAAATCAATTATATACAATTCAGCTTTGTAGTAAGCTAGAGGTGTGCATGCATTGATTATATACTTCTGCTATTACCTGGCCAGGAGTAGCAACAGAAGAACACTTTGGTTCTGGACAGCTGAGGCAGTGGACCTGACCATCCCTGATCTGAATTTCAAAGTAGTCCTTTAAACAGGATTTGCAGTATATATGCCTGCACTTCATGAAGTACATACATTCACTACCCAGCTTCTCAGAAAAACAGATGCTGCACAAGAACATTTTACTGTTAAAGCATTTTTTCTGCTGAGCCTGATCAAAGTCCAAGATTTCCCCTATCAGACTTGACAGAGACTCCACATCCTGTACAGCTCTTTCATCAAGGATTTCTTCTTGTCCTGTTGCAGCACCTGCTGCACCACAACCATCCAGCTCAGCATTCAGAGGAAACACAGATGTCCTGCTCTGCCCATTTTCTCGATGGCACAGTTTTAGTTCATATGGGGAGGTGATGTTCAGGTAAGCTAGTGTTTCTTCCTTAAGAAACTGCATCCAGGCGAACAAGACCACACAGTCTCGGTTCTCTTCCCACAAGTTGTCTAAGTGCTTGCAAAGTGCAGTAAGCTAGAAAAGAAAAGTTTGAGCTTAGAACCCAAAAAGAACAGCTCCATCTTCCAACAACTCCTGACTTATCTTAGAACAATTTCCCTCTCATATGGTACCTTTTAAGGCAGCTTCAGATTTCAAGTTTAGGCCATGAACTAATTTAGTTTAACAAGGTCTTTGTTGTTTGTACTCATTGGGAAACTGTAAGAGAGCATCACTTTACACCCTCACTTGATCACTTGCTAACCTCCTCAATCAGCATAAATCCTCAATCTACATCTTATGCTATACAGAAAAAGTTTACTGCATTACAAAATATTAGAAAGTATTGCAAGTAATTGTAAAGAAATGTAGATTTAGAAATAAAAATTATATGATGTGATAAGTAACATAGATAACAGTTCTATATGCTTTACTGTATGGATTAAATAACAATTGCTTCAAGGTGACCTAGCGAAAATATTTTTAAAATATGTCTGGTGCCCGGCCTTTTTATCTTTAAAGAAAGCTTGAAGAGTTTGTTTTCAAGTCTCTCTCCTGTTGGATCTTCCCTCAGAAGTATCAAAATGTCAGGTCTTGTCTTCCCTATTTTTAATTGAGGACTCAGCTATACGCTGGGTGGGATTTTTGTTCGGTTTTTGAGTCCTTAGTTGTCAGGGTGCTCAATCTTAAACATACATTTCCTTCCAATTGTTCCCTCCATGTCTGAATTAAATAGGTACACAGAACAGAAGTTTTAAACAGTCGGTTAAAATCACTCCCCTTCTCAAATCAGTTTTCACTTCCTTGATAATCTGATATCCAAATTGGTCCACAGAATCTTCCAGGAAAGATGGGGTAGGACAAGGCCTCAATTTCAAAAGTAAAAAACATACAGGAAAAACTAATTTTGAATATCATCTTGCCTTCTTCATAAATCATAAGGCAGAAAAAATTGACACCTAATTTCCCACCACCTTTGCAGTCATATTTAAATTTATAAATTAAAAGCCACCTGTATCATAATCAGAACTCATTTCCTTTGAAGTGAATAGGTAAGAACACTCTAATTACTGCCAGACCTATATACAGATATTTTGGGTTACAGGAGGAAGTTATTTTTAGTGAACAACCAAAACAAAGTAACTACGATGCATATTTACAATCTCAACTTTGAAGTTCTGAGTTTAATGAAAGAAGTCAGCCTCATTATCCTGACTAGACTAAATGTAGCACATTTGGAAGCCAATTCAAGATTCAGCCAACTACTCACGTATGGTTTTAAGAATAATGCTTTAAGTGTTTTATCATCTGATGTACTTTAATGGTGTTATTTAAAACATTAAAATCTGTATATACAATAGATATTACATGCTGTATGAATTAGTGCAGGCATTTGCCTTTTGGACTTTCAAACAATGAACACATTCTAATGTTGTGTACTGGAATAGACATCTGCTTTGTACCAGAGACTTCCTCCTCTTCTACTTCTCCCTGACTTGCAGTGAAATTTTAGTATTCCAGTTTCCTTAGTAATTTAAGCATAGTTAGGATATGAGTATTCTGCTTATCTTGCAACTAACTTTATTTGTTGTGAGTGTTAGTTCACTAGCAGCAGTGCACTTTGAAGACAGTCTGAATTCTTGGCCGATTAGCAAGTTTCCATTCATAACCTTTAGTTCCTCTCTTCCAAATTATACTAACCAATCACTGCTCATGCATTGAAACAGCTCATGCTACAATTACTGCATGTTAATTCAGACAACGATTATTGCTGTTTCAGTAAAAGTCAAGTTAACTCAAATGTGATCACCTCACCTGAGTGCACATTTCCCAAAGACTAAAAACTGGACATGTTAATTGGATGATGTTTACTCTGAAAAAGCCTAATCTACGGAAAGAAACTGAATCTCTATCTTCCTCCCTGATCTCTTATACAGCAGGCTATAGAAGGAAAATAAATGTTAACTTTAATAACTCCAACGTATAATTTACAAACAAGGGACATCCCTCCACATACCAAGTTTGTGCTGCTCTTACTAAATTCTCCACTGCTCAACAATGAACTCTAGGTGCACAGTCTAGTTGTATGATCAGGCACAATGTTTTGATCACAATATTCAGTGGAATTATTTGTACACTGACTACCACAATGGAGCTTGCCCGTAGATGCTACTGTAATACAATAACAGCATACAAGAAATAAAGGCCTATGCAACTGAAATTTTAGTTCATTTATGGGAAAAAATCTAGATGACATGCTTGTTTTATATAAACTCACTGCTGCACAGCAAAGAATTCAACAGATATAGCTCCATGTTAGACAATTTTTATTCAAGGGATACCAGCTATTTTGCAAATATCCAGTAACATTAGAAAAAGTTAATGCAATAATAAAGAATTCAATTGGAAGTATCCAGATGTTTTACCCACTGTACCCAAACATATGGATGCATTCTTCCACCTATGAAAAGATATGGGTTGTTGTCCTGTATAATCTCACTACCTAATGCAGGTTTTTGGTTTGTGTAATTTTTTAAAAATGTATACATCTCGTACACAGTTAGTTCTGATAATGTGTTTTTGAATAAGCACATTCAAAATGCTTTAAAGTTACATTATTTTTATAATCCACTTGCTCTCTTTCTTGCAAGTTTGAAATAGAAGTGTCCTCAGGGAAGACGGCTCTCTATCCACACGTGCATCCTGGATTGTTATTTTTGGATTGCTCTCAAATGCTGGGTTAATAGCATCACATGTTTACTAACATCAGAAAAGGCAGGTTAAATTCTGGGGCTAACAGTCCTAACAGCATCTCAAGATCTTTAGCTGCTGTTGACAGAGCTATTCCTCTCTCCAGAGATTTTAAAAATACACACACTTGTGTTCTTTCACTAAAAAATTTTGTTCTTCAAGAAAATATTTTACAGTATCTTACTCTTAAATATTAAAAAAAAAAAAAAAAAAAAAAAAAGAATTTCAAGAAGAATATTTATACATTAATACCTGCCCTTCTTAAACGGTGGAAGGCACCTGAGTCTCATGAGACACAATACAAAAGATTTTCAGGTATAGGCTGTATTTGCACAGCACAGTATATTTATATTCACATATACCTACTCTATAATGCACAGGATATAAGCAGAGATGAAACAGGACATCAAATCCCTACGACTGGGATTTTCAAAAGTGCCTAAAGGCCAGATTTCCAAATAGGTGCCGATAGATGCAGATAAGCACCCAGTAAGGTTTACAAAGCACCTAAAGCACGTTAGGTGCCCAATACCCATTGAAATCAATGGGTGTTAATCACCTAGGGACGTCTAAAAATGCCACTATGCATCTCTCTGCATCTTTAGTACCTTTAAAATTCTGGCCATAAGTGACTTAGGAACAGTCATATTTTCAAAAATGATCTCAGCACTTGAAAGTCTACGTTTCATTGACAGTCAGTGGGACTTAGTCACTTAAATGCTTTTAAAAATTTTACTCTAAATGATTTAGCAGCCTAAATTCTATTGATTTTCTATGAGACTTGTGCATCTAAGTAATTAAGATTCTTTTGAAAATCCCATCCTTTATCTTTAAGAATCTTGCAGCATGAAGAGAAAGAGACTGTTGGCAAAGGGCGCCAATAAAAACTACTTCTTACACAATTCATTAGAAGTATGTATTATATTTCATGATGCTAATTGTTTCCTCCAACTGAACCTGGATGTTGAAAGCAAAGTTCTATCCAACTATTCCTTCACCCGCTGCATTTACAAGAAATTTTTTTTATGTTCCTGAAAGGTACAAGAAGTGCCAAAAAGATTTTAAAGCAAACCTGGGTCGGGGAGAGCCACTTGCTGCTGAGTGTGAACACAGGCGGAGAGACTGATGGGTAATCTGGTGGGAGTTCAAAATTCAGTACAAGTGGAGGCAGAAAGCAAATTGTGTATTCATATCCACTGTTCTGGAGACACTCTGTGGGACTTCCTGAACCAAAGACAATTGATTGACACAAGGAGAGAGAGAGAAAGAGAGAGAGATCAACAGAACTATGATTATAGGTGTTGCAGCCTAATGCAGTTTAACAGTAAGATAAAGTTCCCAAGAAACTTCTTTTCATTTGATAAATTTTTAGTTTAACTGCTTTACTCAGACTTAAGTAAACAATGTGCCTTTTTAGTGCTATAACATTTCATAAACAGTTGTGTGCTGGAGGCTGAATCAGTGAATATTGACTTTGCTAGTACTATGATCTGTCAGACAAATCACAAACCAGTTAGTCTGGAAAGGCAAATCCTCAAGAATAAGGGTAAATATACTTTGTTGTTCTAAGAACAAGAAAAGGAACAAGCCTCTCTAATTTTGATCATTTATCATAGACAGTTTTCCTTAGAGAAAAAGCAAATTCCTATTTCAGAGCTCTTTCCAGAGAAGGGAGTGTCTAGTGGACAGAGCACAGCATTGAGGAGCTGTCACTGTTTCACTGTACGACCTTGTTAATAGGTAAACTGAAGCAGAGAAACCTCTGATGGAGTTATTAACCACTTCACAGATTGGGAAGCTTAAAAGGACACAATTAACTTGAAAAATAGTCAAATTAAAAACAGAATTAGAAGTAATTTCAAGTCCCTCTGCCAAATGTTTAAAAGTGCGGGTTTGTTATCTGTTATTTGTGTTGCTGAGTTTGACCCATACAAACAAGGGAAACTGAATGATTGCATATGGGAACCAAGGAAGCCAGCTACACATGCACAATGGTGTCAAATAAACAAATTAAATCACCTGAACAAATACAAAATAATATTTTCTTGAAACTGACAGTTATAGTAATGCTCGGTGTTACCTGCAACAGTAGGCAATTTTTTTCCCAAAGAGAAGTATCATATTTCAATTGACAGTGTTCTTTAACTAATATTTCAAAACCAGGGGCGGCTCTAGGCACCAGAAAAACAAGCAGGTGCTTGGGGTGGCAAAATTATCAGGGGCGGCATAATGCTGGGGCCCCAGATCCGACCTGAGGCAGTGTCCTGGGCTGGATCCCAACCGCTCTGTTGTTCTCTGACCGGGTGCCGTCGCAGCTGTGCGGCGGGGCAGGAGGACCCGGCTCAGTGGGGAGCATGTCCCTGCTGCTCTCCCATGGGCAGCGGCCAGCCCCCCCTCAGGCAGGAGGCAGTAGCGCAGCCCTGCCCCGGTCGCGGAGCGTAGGGGGTGGCAGCGGAACGTAGCGGCAGGGCGGGCCGCTCCTCCAGCGCCGCCTTCAGGCTTCTCCTCGGCTTGTCCCCACCTCCACCTCCACCTCCCTACGCCGCCTCCTGCCCGGGGAGGGGAGCAGCAGCCCGGGCTGAGCCGAACTCGTGCCACTGTGCAGGCCGAGCCTGTGGCTGGCTCGCAGGTGTCCCGGGGAGTGGGAGGCCTGGGGACACTGTCCTGTAATCATCAGCGGCCGGCTGCTCTGCCTCAGGCCCCAGCAGCCGAACCCCGCAGCTGCCCCAGCTCGCTCCATGTGAGAGCTACAGCTGGCTCTGTCCCCGGCCACACCGCCGGATGACCGCCCAGGACTTTGGGGTGTTGCTGAGGCTGCCCCAAGCCAGGCTCCCCGGGGTCCGCTGACCCTCCAGCCACGAGGGCCCTAAGCCAGTGTGGGAGCCGGGCTGCAGCCCTGCTCTCAGAGCCTCCTCCCCTTCCCGCGCTGCATAGCAAGATGTGGGACGGTGGGCAGGGCTGCTACAGCCATTTCAGACTGGGACTGGCGCCGGGGAAGCGGAGGTGATTGTGCCCTGGCTTGAGAGACCGAGCAGCCCCCTCTCTCACCCCCCCAACCCAACGCCCGCTGCTTGCTCCTGCCGGCATGGGGCTGGACGCCCAGCTCTGGAGGGCAGCACCAAGCCCCTGGGCGTGCTCGCGGGGAAGGAGAGACAGGAGGCGGAGCTGTTCGGTGTCTCCCACGCAGCTCCAGGCCCCTCTAGCTACTTGGCAGCAACAGCCAAGCAGTGTGGTAGCCCGCCAGCAGTGTGACTTGGTCCAACCCGCACAGGCCACATGAGCCCTGGGGTTGGCGCTGATGTCCTGCCTATGCCAAGGCCTCTGGCGCAGGGGCAGTCCTAGCTCTGCCCAGGCAGACACAGCCCAGCTCGCTCCATAGTCAGCCCAGTGAGTAAATGAGTACACTGGTAGGAAATTGTTTTATTTCACTAACTACTAATTCTCTGTTTTCATTTTTTTTTTTAATTTAAAGAGTCAAAAACAAAACAAAAAAAATTGCAAAGTGCACACGTGTAAAAGCAAAAAAAAAAGCCCTGTTCAAAACACAGTCTCAGATGAAAGGCACTACAGAAATGCAATACAATGCAAAAGCACACCAGATGGACATGAAAACAACACTTAAAGACCTAGACTAGTTTGCTCCAAGGGTCCCCCATGGTCTAATGAATGCTCAATTCACACAAAAATATTCCAACTTTAATTTAAAATATTTTAGGGGAAAAAAAGTATTTTGAAACAACAGATGAATTCTCCTTAGCAAGTAATTTGAACAAACCATTAAAAATTCCATTCTAGGAAGCTACTATATTTGAAATTTAAAAGTCCACCCTCTTTAGTTTTGATCTTAAAGCAAGAATAACATTGTGAAGTTATAGGTAGGTATGTTTGATACCCATCCCAGCTGTAATTTGTGATAAACTGTTCATGACCTCAAAGTTCTAAGAAGAGAAAATGAAGACTGTTTGGGTAACCACCTTTGGAACATGTGTATGAAAATAGACTATTCTAATAAAACCTAATTTCAACATAATGCAAAACATCTGGACTCACCTCTCACAAATATTTTGAAGTTTTGGGGCAACTCCAGACAAATTCTTGTTTCTCCTCCTTGGGCAGAGTCTGCCCTCTTAAATTCATCTTCATCATAAATACTAGCTAGAGCCAGCAGCTCATCCTCCTGAGCTTCCTTATCTTGTGAAGACATTTAACTTTTCTGCAGAATTAAGAAAACCAACCAAAAAAATCAGTTAGGACTAAACAGAGAAGTCTAACGGTCTGTTAATGTATATATTTAATGTTATTGGAATTTAGAAGAAATTTAGAAGAAACAATAAAACATGAAAACACTACCAAACATAATTACTCTTTCTTCAGGTTAAAGATCCTGC
The DNA here is from genome assembly GCF_020497125.1 of Mauremys mutica. Taxonomy (NCBI): domain Eukaryota; kingdom Metazoa; phylum Chordata; order Testudines; family Geoemydidae; genus Mauremys; species Mauremys mutica. The sequence continues at coordinate 112,832,383 of NC_059079.1, read as the reverse complement.
ACATGTTCTATCATTTGTTGGCAATTTTAAAGTTACAAAATAATGTCTCTCTTCAAAACTTTGATCATGAGAAACCAACTCTTAGAAAGTCTGAGACTGAAGAACACTGTAGATTGAAATATGCAATGGAGTGTTAATAGTATCAAGACGGCACTTTGTTAATGCTTGAGATGGAACCACAGACCAAAGAAGGGACAAAGACAGGAGAGGGGAAGGAAGTAGTAACAGTGTAGCTCTCGTTCAGTAGACTGACTATCACCTACATGCGTCTGGCGAAGTGGGTATTCACCCACGAAAGCTCATGCTCCAATACATCTGTTAGTCTTTAAGGTGCCACAGGACTCTTTGTTGCTTATCACCTACTGGGTACATCTAAAAATATATTTTTCATTACAATTATTTCAAATGACAAGCAAGAACACACAGACCCCAAACAGACATCATGTTGGTGCATTTCTATACCGTTTCAGTAAACAATTTAAAGGTGCTTTAAAAAAAACAAAAACAAAAAAAACCACCTTTGCAATTTCATTACCTTTTCAGTTACAATTGCAAAACAGTAGCAACTAGAGTTGCAGGTACTGTTAGTGACCCAGCACAGACACTGCTCATTCTTCAGAGGGAACTGGGAGTCACAAGCTTTTTCTGTGGGAAAGCAAGAAGACTGTAGGTTCTGTTGCCAGGGCAGACATGGTGATGAACCTCAGTATTTGTCTGCTACCTATAACAAAAAATTAGAGAGATTAAAATCCTCTCAGCATTTCCATGATGAGCTGCTATCATCAACTGTTTCACTCACGTGAGCCTTGGCATGCACACTCAATGACCTAGAGATTTTTTGTTTGTTTGTTTTTAAAGCTTCCATAGTACACATCTCAGTTATGTATGTTAGCCCTGATCCTGCAACTGGATCTATTAGTGCAGACCCATGGGCTGGGCACAGTCCTACTGAAGTCAATGGGGTTCCATGCTAGTGGATCCAATTGCAGGATTGGGTGCTTACCTTATTACAGCACAGAAAAACTGCCCACTGGTAAATAGTGATGGGTCGGTGGAGATCTGTTTCAAACCATTTGAAGTTATCCATGAGATTCAAATGAGTAAAAATTGTACATTGCTCGGGTGGTTATAGCCACCCAACCATTGTCTTCCTGCCTTGTAACACCACCTAAGCCACGTTATAAGCAACCAAATAATAAGGTACCGCTAGTTATGTTTTAGCTCTACATGTGTGTGTGTAACTTTTATTGTTTGAATGGTACTTTAACATGAGACTAGACAGAGTCATTGTCACCTGAATCAAACAGTGACTTGTGCTATTTAGTAATTAAACCTTTGGAATCTTGTGAATAAAGCATCACTTCTTAAATGACTTTTATGTCCAGTCTCTGCGCAAGTCTAGATTAACCATTAACAATGGGCAGATTAACCATTAACAATGAAAATGAAAAAAATATTTTACCCTTCCACGGTACGTCAGTAGAAAGAGCACGTGGCCCTTTATTAATATTATCATCCCCATTTTACAGATGAAGAAACTGAAGCATACAGACTTTAAATTGTTTGCCCAAGGTCAAAAAAACAGGAGTAGAAGCCAGGTGGAATGCTGATGTCAGTGTGAAAGGTGAGAGCACAGCACAGTGGAGGTCTCAGAGGAGGAGAAAGTCAGAGCTTTCCCATGGACTGGTGTGAATCCTGATACTGGGACCTGACTTCAGTTCGTTTGGTGGGGTTGACGTGCTGTACTAGAGGAAGAAAATCTGGCAGACAGGGGACTGCAGTTGACAAAAGGTTCCGTTTATGGAGCAGAATTTGATGCTGATAAAGTGTGCAGTGTTATTGTAACTGTGTTGGTCCCAGGATATTAGGAGATAAGGTGAGTGAGGTAATCTCTCTGATTGGACCAACTTCTGTTGGTGAGAGGCACAAGATTTTGAGCTACACAGAGCTCTTCCTCAGGCCTGGGCTTGATGATGATAAGAAGTGAGTCTTAATAAAGTCATAAGAGTTTATTAAAATGTGGTAGTTGGAGCCCCAAACGGTATGTTTTAAACCAGCCACTTTCTAGAAATCTTTACACCAAGAAGGGCAACTAAAGCAAGACAAACACAAAATGTTTGTTTCCTAAAGGCCGTATTAACCTCTTCGGTGCAGCGTTAGGCATCAGCTACGTGACATAAAACAAATGTGCAGTGCTGACTCGTGTACCTGGATCACAACCTCTTTTTTCAGAGTTCTGGGTGTGAGTTCTCCTGTTGTGAGCAATACTGTGTGAAACCAAAACTGAAACTAGGAACGGAAACTATATACAGAATCAAAAGATTTTTGTAATGCTTTTATACTTATCATATTCTCCTCTGTTTTAATTAAGGCCCCAACTCTACCTGTTGCAATGTGTGGGTATGAGGGTCCACTCATACTGTCAGTTGCAGGACTGAGGCCTTTGTCTATCTAGTTTAGAGTTATGTGTCTCAAATATTTTGCTAGACACATGTTCCAAGCAATATACATTTCCTTCCCACAGAAAGCCTGAATCACGTGGAGCGAGGGGATGGCTTCTGTTCCGGGAGGCTGCTGTCTAGTTCCACCCCCCCAGCCTGTAATTTTCAGGTGTGTCCTGGGCTCTCGGCCAAGGCACCGGCACTGACTTTTGGAGGGGGTGGGGGGGTTACAATCCGTACGGTAGTTTTCCTTGGAGGGTCTCCCAAGCCCGGGCTCTCGGCTGCCCTCCCACAAGGCTGTAAGGGGCAGGGAGGGGTTCAGGCGGGTGGCAGCGGTGTGTCGCTCTGGGTGCTCGCAGCCCCACGCCCAGGGCAGGGGCGGCTGATTCTCGCGGCCCCTAGGCCCGCGGCTCGGGGTGCCCGGCAGAGCCCCGGGGGGCGGGCCTGGCTGGGGGGGTCACCCTCCCTCTGCTCCCCGCCCCGGTTCCCCACCGCGACCGCTCCCTCTCTCGGCCGGGGCGGGGGATCGGCTCTCCCTAGAGCCCCACAATCCCCGCCGGGCGGCCTAGAAAGCCGCGGCGCTCGCGTACCCGCCCTGCCGGGCCTCACCTGCTGGTATCGGCCGCTGCTGGGCTCGGCGGCCGCCGCCATGGCGCTGGAGAGGGAGTGGCAGGCGGAGAGAGGAGACCGGGCGGAGGCCCCGCGGGGCTGGCTGGGGTCGGAGGGTCCCGACACAGGTCGGGGCGGCTCTGGAAGTGGCGCGGCTCCGCTCAGCCACCCCTGCCGGCCTCCCACACTCAATGGGCGCCGCCCGCCCCTGCTGCTCCCGCTGCCGCTGCTGGAGGCGGAGGTTCGCAAGCGCAGCGCTGCCGGGTCACTGGCTGCTGCCTGCTCAGCGCCAACCACTTCCCTTCCCCCGCCTCTGCCGCCCTCCCTCTGCTGTCACACTCCTGCCTCCCCGTGCTGCCGCCTCGCCTGGCTCACTCCTGAGCCCGCCCCTGCTGGCATGTGGCGAGGCAATGAGGATCTAGTGGAGCCAGGCCTGAAAAGAAGCCGGGGAGTGCTGCCTCCATGGTATTGTTTGCCTTTCTCCCCATCCCCACTGGCTGATCTGTGTTCATAGGATTTGGGGTGGGGGTGGGGAAGAGACAGGGTCCTGTGGAGGAAGCTGTATACCCCTCAAAACCCAAACTACTAGGGTAAGCTAATGCTGCTCTGGTCAACGTTAACTTGCCCCTTTCTTTCCCTTTGTAAGTGGTAACCCTATTTGGGCAGGTTCTGGGGCACCGGCTTGCAGAGAACCCCTTGTAGTATGGCCTCTGCCAAGCTATACCACCAAGAGTCAGTGACAGCTGGGAAGGAGAGTCAGCATGGAGGCATAGGGTCTGTCAGATTTCCCTGTGCCTCCTCTGATTTGAGGAAGGGTATCCTTAGGAATCTACATCCAGTTTCTTCCAGATCCAGAATGCCACACCATTTCAAGAAACTGGATGCTCAGTAAACCCAAGCTCTTTTCCTGCCCCTATATGGGAATAACTTGCCTAGGGAGCAATCTCATCCTTAGTGGCTAATTCTTCTTGGTAGTACCTGCACCCCAATCTGGGTCTATGCCGGTTATGCGATATGTATGTATCTTTTCATCCTTGCAAACCATATCTGTAACCCCCCATAACCCAAGCCTGACCCCAGATGTACAGTACCTTCCCCCTCAACAGGTAGGCTTTGAAAGAAGATTCATTAAGATGCTGATGGTATCTTCTGTTAAATCAACTGTAAAGCATCCTGACTGTTTCACCAGTTGGAGCATTTAAGTGGCAGAATATTCCCCTAATGTGAAGGGAGTTTCTCCTTATGCACCATATAGATGGACAGTTCTGTTGTTATTTGGAGAGCAACAGTCTATATAATTTACTTAGCTTAAGAAACCTTTCTCTGTTTTTAAAGTAAATAAATTATATAGAGTGATGCCTCCCAAATAACAATAATATAGAAGCTGATGCATTGCATAACAAAATACCTCTTCACATAAGTGGAATAGTCAGTGGTGCTTTGGAGAACTGTGTGCTACCCTAATGTGTAAAATAGAGACAGCATTCAACTACTTACAAGATTAGACCCTTAATACTTGAATTAAAAGAGAATCTTCAATATTACAACTCAACAGAATCATAATTGCTCAACTGTGTGTCATAGCCCCTTGATGGCTAATCATGGAGATTCTCCTTTAGTTCAGGTAGTAAGGGTCTGTAATCTTGGAGCAACAGGAGCTGGACTCTGAAAGTTGACGTAGATTTGTTTCCATATTATTTTTTTTTATATTAGGGTTGTGATCCAACCACATTCTTGATTTTAGGGAGGCAGCATCAGAAGTGCAACCCACTGGGCTGCCCCTCCCACCACACCATGTAAGAGCTAGTTTGGTCTCACCCAGGCAACTTATGTGATGTCTTGGTAAAACCACTGTTTAGTACGTATGGCTGCTTTTATTTTTGTTTTATAATATTTAGTGCTAAACATCTTCAAAGCAGCTGTGTTCAGACATTGCCTGTCTCACAACACCCTGCTTTGTAAGGTAGATGAATGCTGTCTCGATTTTAAACATAGGGAGTCTGAGGCCCAAAGAGACCATGTGATAGTGATTGTGTTATTTGCTATACTTAGTAATTTTTAATGTCTCCAGTCGTTCCACTAACTATTTTTAATTTTTTCTCCGTATCTCTCTTAGGAAGCACTCCTTTAGGATGTTACAAAAAGCTGATTGAGTATTACAAGAATGGAGACTTGTCCTTCAAATATGTGAAAACCTTTAATATGGATGAATATGTAGGTGAGTCGTCATATTTCATGAAATGTTGTGGTAAGGACATAATCCAGCTTTTTTCTTTTTTGGCTCTAAACTTTATTTATTCTGGTGAGTAAAATCAAATGAAATCAGACATTTATGTTAATTCAAAATCACTTTGTATAGAACCCAATGTAAAATGATCCCAAAATCAGATGGGGAGGAGAGAGAGAGGAATTTGGAATACTGTGTAATACAAATTAACGAGCTGCAACTTTTCCCTCCAGTTAGAGAGATCATATTAGCTATAACTCTCTTAAAAGCTGAGTGATACTACACATGATCTGAGCTCAAAGAGCCGAGAAGTACCTGAGTATATAATTAAAGAAGTCCCACTGAAGATGCTGTTCAAAGATGTTACATACAATCTACTAAGTTCCCATTTTAGCCCAGCTTTCTTCTGATCAGGGAAACTGCTACTTCTGCTACTTGGCTGGTTTGGACACAATGCTGCAGCCCTGTCTGTACTTAATAACAGAGACAGGCAGTACTCCAGCAAGACTGCACTTTAGACCTACTGACATGTGGTCCTATTATGTTAGATTAGGATTGCCTTGTTTGTAAAGTTGTGATGTAATAATCTCTTCTCAGAGCTGGTTCAGAGAGAAAAGTGAACAAATCCTCTGGTTATCAAGGTACCAAACATACGTGCTAAATATGTGTGTGTGTTTGCTCTTCGGCCCTAATGCTATTGCATTCTCTTCCTGATTTGAGTGGACAGAATATTCACAGAAAAAGTTATCATAGTCAGAGAGTTTCGGGTTAGGGTTAGACAGTTCTATAAAGGATGACTCTATAACAATCAGGGAGTTCTTGGAAGAATTCCCTGATTGTTAACCAGACTAAAATTGCTTCTCTGGTTTTGGCATAAGGTTAACAAGCTTGGACTAACAATAATTCTGCAGAATGTTGTAAAGACAAGAAAAATTAGACCTGCTGTGTATCTGCTCTTTTGGAGAACCTGCTCCATAATATTAATGCACCATATCCATATAACTAGGATGATGTGCCTCTCCCCAACACTAGGATCTTACTGGAGCTATTGTGACTATTTATTTTTTAAACTCATGGAAGTTAAGGAAGCCCAGCTTGAAGGGCAGATGGGGATACTGGCATTAATTTGTAATCAAAACCCCAGATGTCTATGCAAATGTATGTAAAAGTTTTTATATAGGTTATTGTATCCCTCTCTCTTGCCCCCACTTATCAGTTGAGGCCCCAGTCCTGAAAGCTGTAGCAATCAGGGTGTGAAAGTCAATGGGGCCTTGGATATAAGCATTTGAAGCAGGGATTGTGTTTGTACAATGTCCAGCACAATGGGCCGTGTGTCTTGAAGGGGTCTGCAGGTGTGACTGTAATATAAACAAGAAATAATAAATGTTCCTGGTCAACAGGTCTCCCAAGGGATCACCTGGAAAGTTATCACTCCTTCATGTGGAATAACTTTTTCAAGCACATTGACATCTCTCCAGAAAACACCCATATTCTGGATGGAAATGCAGCTGACCTACAGGCAGAGTGTGATGCTTTTGAGGGGAAAATCAAAGGAGCTGGTGGAATCAAACTCTTTGTTGGAGGTGAAAATCTGAAGGAATAACAGACTTGGAGAGAACACAACCTTGTTTTTGCCATAATTCTAGCTAACTTTGGGGAATTTTTGTTTTGTGTTTACGCCACTTATTAGATTTGCAGTCAGTAAAGCCACATGTGCATCCCATTTCCAATTACTGTAAGCACACCTGTCAAGTGTGGCCTCTATCCATTCCCTTCTATGGCATTGATGGGGACAAATGCTATGCATAGGTGACTCACTGGTGGTGTATGTGTATTTGGGGTTTTTTCCTGTCTCAGTGAGATGTTCAGGTTGTCCTAGTAGCTGTTCCATCTCTGGTCAAGCCTTATGGCCATACCAAGTCAGTGGAATGTGGCTCCTGTTCAAGTAGATGGGTCTCAAAATGTGAACAATAGACTGGCTTCAAAGTCTGCAGGGGTAGGGGATGATGGCAGAGTGGTTTTGATCCACTTGGCAGTGGATGACACCCTTAATGAGCCCTCTTTACACGCTTAATTTTAAAGTTCAGCCATTTTTGAGGAATATTTGCCCAGAAGGAGGAAGGAGTGTAACTTTTTTTCCCACAGAAGTCAAATTGCTAATGATGATGTATTGATTTGTTTTAAATTGCCATTTCATCTAAGATCTAGATTTGAAAACTTCAATCCAATAGGTGAATTCTTCAGAAAAGTATCAAGTAGTAAAAATGGGAGGGAAGGTGTGCTAACCAAAACTGTGTTGCAACCTTTACGCTAGCAAGTTCTACCAGGTAACTGCTGTAATCAGCTAGAACCCCTCTGAGACAGTGGTATCTTCTAACCTGATGCGTTTGGGTGCTAACATCCAAGTTACTACCTCCAAAAATGCAAAGGAACAGTGTCGCTGCTCTTATTGACTTCAGTGGGAAATTTGCCATTCACTTCAAGGGAAGCAGGAGCTTGAGCAAAGCTGCAAGTTCTTGTATGAAAGTAGTGCGCTTCACCTATTCTGTAGCTATTTTTAGGAGCCTATAGCATCTTACAGTAAGAATGATGTTGCCTTTGCTTCCTATGATGTGTTAAGGTAGTGACACAGTTCTTAAACTGTCTCCAACACAGGTATTGGCCCAGATGGTCATATTGCCTTCAACGAGCCCGGCTCAAGTCTGGTGTCCAGAACTAGAGTGAAGACGTTGGCTATGGACACCATCTTGGCTAATGCTAGATTCTTTGATGGCGACCTCTCCAAAGTCCCCACAATGGCGCTCACAGTTGGAGTAGGCACAGTCATGGATGCTAGAGAGGTTAGAATTAAAATACAATGACTTAATATCGTGCTCCATGGAGCATCAAAAGGTTGTCTAGTCTTCAAGCAGTGGTACTTTCTGCAGCCCAGCCCCAGGCATTATAACTGAACTTCCATAAGTGTAGTTTGCTCAACTAAACAACGTACCTTCCTGTACCCTGCACAACTATCTCATAGCTTTTTTTCCTGGGGCTTTGATTGCAAAGATCAAATTAGCCATGCTCAAATTAGACACAAATTGAAGGACTTATAAATGCGGCATGACGGTTGAGATTTGGTCCTAATAAAAGTAAAACCATACGTGCAGGGAGAAGAAAAGAAGGGTCTGACCAAACAGTCATACGCATTGCATCAAAATGAGCTTATTCATGTGGCTTCTATTATGCTACTTTAACATTTTTAATTTAACTATGGAGTACGGTTGCATTTAGCCTAGGGGGCTGGGTAAGGGAGGTTTCCAGGGGACAATCTCACAAGGTAAGTGTGAGAACCACTGACTTACTCAGAGGTATACGAGCAAATTGTGAGAGTCACAAGGTGGTGTATGGTTGAATTTATTTTTACACTTCTACTTCATAACCGTTAATCACCTCCTCTAAACTGCTCTAGTCTACTCTTGCATAAACACTAAAGGGAGAGCTCTAAATAACAGGTGGGTAAACTTTAAAATGGCCAGGCAAGCCATAATTTTACTACCTAAAACAATACAGCCGAAGTGAACAGTGCCCAGTCAATGAAGTGAAACACTGCCGGGGAGGACTAAAATCGTTTTCTTCTTTAGATGACTTACTCATCTACTGCTTCAAATCACGCTTGGGTGTTCCCTTTAAATGTACATCACAAAACCTAACTGCTATTCCTGTGTTTTGTTTTTGAATTCAGGTTATGATCCTAATCACAGGAGCCCATAAAGCATTTGCTTTGTACAAAGCCATTGAGGAAGGAGTAAACCACATGTGGACAGTATCTGCCTTTCAGCAGCATCCCAGCACTGTCTTTGTGTGTGATGAGGATGCCACCCTAGAACTCAAAGTTAAAACAGTGAAATACTTTAAAGGTAAATATTTGGCCAGATCAGGCCACTTTTTCAGTTAGCTTTTCTATACTTTAAGGCAGGGTTGGGCAAACTTTTAGGCCTGAGGACCACATTGGGGTTGCAAAACTGTATGGAGGACTGGGTAGGGAGGGCTGTGCCTCTCCACACAGCCTGGCCCCCTCTCACTTCTTGCCCCGACTACCCCCCTCAGAACTCCACCCAGTCCATCCAATCCCCGCCCTGCTGAGCCCCACCCCTTATACAACCCTCCATGCTCCCTGTCCCCTGACTGCCCCCCCCCAAGAACCTCCACCCCATCCAACCATCTCTTGATCCCTGTCCCCTAACTGCCCCCTATCCAACCCCCCTCCCTCCGCTCCTGCCACTTTACTATGCCGCTCAGAGCAGCAGCAGATTGCAGCCCGGCCACAGCCAGCCATGCTGCTCGTGTGGCGGGATTGCTGCGGGGGGATGGAATAGCAGGGGAGGGGCCAGGCTAGATGTAGCCCGCGGGCCGTAGTTTGCCCACCTCTGCTTTAAAGGCTACCATTTAATTTAGCAAATCTTTCCTGTCAGAAAAATTGTTTGAAGGAAATGCTGTCAAATAACTCTCAACCCTAAAGTTAAAAAAATAAAAATACAAAATCTCCACTGACTAGAAATCTATTCAGGGTAACCTTTAAATGTTAATGTTATTTATTTAAATATTCCACTATAGTTTTATGAACCCTGTGTTGAGTTAGTAACTCAAAACTAGAAACTGCTATTGCTTAGAAGCCATAAATGAACTGAGTGAGGCTAGCTTACTTCTCCAAGCTGAGTGAAGTATGTCCTTCTTTCTGTACATAACAGAATGTAAACTAGGTTTAAAAAATTCTTTTAGTCTGTAGTGGTGGTAAATGACTAAGGAGTTTTTAAAATTAATTATACTGACACTCCAATATCAAGCTTACAGCGATGGGGTGAAAAATACTTTGAGGGTTGTGGGGGAAGAGGGAAACATAAGGATATTAGTTGCCATAACTAAAAGCAAAAAGTCCTCCATTTATTGCACTTAATTACCTATACTCAACCTTTCCTTTTCCCCCTGCACCAGGTTTAATGCTTGTTCATAACAAGCTTGTGGAACCCTTATATAGTATGAAGGAAACAGGAGCAGAAAGAAGACAGTCTAAGAAGCCGTACAGTGACTAGTTTCTTGGGCTGGTGTGATGCTAAGCAGGCTCTTCTCTTGGAAACCAGCAGAGGAGGAATCCCTGCACATTCTTCTTGTACTTGTTCATAAATCAGGGGAGATGTGCTCATTATTGTCTCCATCTTTTGAGAGAGATGAATGCTGAGTACATTGGGTTTAATAAACTAGATGAGGATGGGACCTTATGTACTGTGTTCTAACAACCACAAAACTACTTTCGCGCTAGTGGTGAAGCCAATTGAAATGAGATGTATAATCTATAAAGCAAGTAAATGAGAACAGGAAATAGATATCCCTCAACTCAAAGGTGAGGATATGAAAGGAAATAAAATCAAATGGGTAACTGTATAATGTATTACATTTGAAGGACACACATCTAGGTTTCTCTTCCCCCCCGCAGTGCACTTATTAATCTCAACTTCACTAGCATCATGAAATGGAAGTACTAGCACTAACTAGAGTTAGCCATTAAATAAACTTCTTCAAAGCTCCCCTGAATTAATTTGTACCATTTTAGCTTGGGGGCTTTCTTGAGGAGATGCTACTAACTTCAGTGTTCATTGATGTATATATGCTTCCACTAAAGCCCTGATTCTGTAATGTGCTAGACACCCTCCACTTCAGCAAAATCCCAAACACTGCACCTGCCCTGGCTCTTCAGTTGTCTCAGCTTAAAGAAATAGCTGTCACCAAATGGTTAAACAGCAATTGTTCCTTATTCATCTGTGTAACTCTGGCTACTATTTCACTTCATGGTCGGAATTCTAAAAATCCAAACCTTATCTGAATGTCACTGTATGTCAAGACTAAGGTACTGTCATTAGACAATAGCAATCAAGTCTAAATATCTGTGGCTTCAGTTCTCCCCCCATGCCGTTAAGTGTTCTGTTGGTTGCAGCAGGGTAGGGCCAATTGCCCTCCCCCAAATCTTCTAGCCACTTCACCTCTTGCCTTTCCTCATAAGTCATGGTGATATAAACCCCTAACCTATGTCTGAGTTATTGAAGTCCTCAAATTGTGGTTTGAAGACTTCAAGCTACAGAGAATCCTCCAGCAAGTGACTCGTGCCCCATGCTGCAGAGAAAGGCGAAAAACCTCCAGGGCCTCTGTCAATCTGCCCTGGAGGAAAATTCCTTCCCGACCCCAAATATGGCGATCAGTTAAACCCTGAGCATGTGGGCAAGACTCACCAGCCAGCACCCAGGAAAGAATTCTCTGTAGTAACTCAGATCCCATCCCATCCCAGACTGAAGGAATGGAAGTACTGGACACACGAGAAGCCACCAAAGATGAACGTGTTGCTTTCAACAAGTTCATTAACAGAGTGGTACAAAATTATAACAAGAAACCAAGAAGGATGTAGACATAGTGCTTGTTTGTTACAGGAGTGGGTGGGTGAGATTCTGTGGCCTGCATTGTGCAGGAGGTCAGACTACATGATCATAATGGTCCCTTCTGAGCTTAAAGTCTATGAGTCTACGCAGGGAGACCTGTTGTAATTCAGCTGTCCATGAACTTAGCCCATACATTTAACCACCTAAATCCACGTTGTGGTGAATGAAACCATCTACTGCTATAGACCTTGCTACTTCCAAAACTCTAGTGGTTTTACCCTTATTACTACCAAAAGAGCTTACATCAAACTACTGAAGTGTAAATCACTGGTGCTGTTTTTTAAGTGGGGGAGATGTATTTGTTTACATGGAAATCCTACAAACTATCCATAATGCAACTTTCTACATTAAATGCAGTATTTTTTAATCCAAATAAACTGAGTCATGTTGACTGTCTTTACCCACTAAGTCTGTTTTATTAGGAATTAAAACATCCTGCAAGGCCAGACAGAAATAATTGTAGGGGAAAGAGATGCTCGTGTGTCAGAGAGATGATTAGCAGGCAAAGCTTGATGGTAAGGATTGTCACCGCCCACTGAAAAGGGCTTCTGTGGAAAGAGAAAGAGATGGAAGTAGAACTGGAGGTAAATTCAAGAGTAGTTAAGTTACTTAGGACTCCCTGGATGTGCATAGGACTTTGGTGCTCTTGAAAATTTTACTCTAAACACTTCATTTAAAAGTTAACTGAGACAAAACAATCACAACACATTGCTCGCTATATGGTGGAACCTAAGAAGTGATGCAAGTCTTGGCTTTCTATACATCATTTTGTCTATTACCACCTCTGGATTTAAAAAGCAACTTGTAAAAATAGGCAAGAAAGCATGTTTACTCAATTCCAGAGCCACCTCCTTCAAGCTAGCTTCCACTGTTGAAAGAATTTTGCCTTCATCCTAAATTTGTGTGAAATTGCATCAGAAAAACTGGATGCCCATTTTTAAAGCAGGTCCTACACAGTAAAGAGAGATGCTCCTGCTAGAAAAGTTTACAGAGCTGCTGCAGAAAAATTAAGTATTTTGCTTGAACCATAACTTGGGCCCTCTAACAGCTAGGGGTAAGATACTGTTAAGTAGCTAGAACTATTCCAGCTTCCATAACTTGTCAATCTTTACAGACATACGTAAGGCCAGAACTTGGCTCTTAGCAGTCTGATTGCCAAAGACCGTAACATATACTACAGCATTGAGCATCACAAATTGTCCACAGAAGGAAATGGCAAGTTAATGTCTAGGATGTGAAATCAGCAGCAAAAGCACTGAGCCTAGATGCATGTTCTACAGTTAAAAACAAATCTAAATTTTTAAATACCATGATGAATTAAGAGGGAGATGTATAAATGTTAATATAGATTTACATCCTTTTTACAAAGCTGAGGAACAAGGCTCTTTTGAAACCTTAAAACATGATTTTAAAGGATAAAAACTTATCAATCTCTTTACTGCATAATATCTCATGGCTATTTCTGCAAATAATGCTTTGAAAACTAACAGGTAGATTGAGAGAAATTAGGAGGCAGACACTCTCTCAAGATACCAAGCATGATAGTGAATTGTGTAACAGGAATCTATGTCCCTTCCAGAAATAGTTTTAGTCCATTTACTCAATTCAGCTAAACAGACATCTGAGTAAAAACTGCATATGAAGAGTTGACCTTGACTCGCTGTATCATTACCTAGCTCCTGAGCCATTCAGGCCCTGCTGTCTTATTTTGAACAAGGTACATGTCTCATTAAAAAGTCAAAGCAGCTGTTTTCTAGCCTATCTTACAGATGAAAAAGTATTTCTAAAAATGTAATCCAAGCACTGTTCTCACATTTAAGACTGCTTGTAAAACTACAGGGTTGGGAGATCTGGTTTTCCAATAACTTCTTATTTTGAAGTATGAGAGTGTGAATGAGTGAGCTAGTTCAGATGGAAGGCTGCCCATTACTCCCGGACATTTATTTAGAGGTCTTTGGCCAAAGGACATAATTTCGCAAAAAAATTTAACTAGAAATTGAGAAGGAAAAACATGCAGTTAGGGGATTCAAGTCACGATTGTGTACCTGTAAAAGTTCAATTCAGTGTCTGAGGTTGCTTTTCTTTTATTTAAGCACCTCATTAATATTTGAGTCAAGAAAGACTGCACAGAATTTCACAGATTGGGCACACAGACTGTTTTAATATCCATCATTATTAAAATAATCACCAGACCCTATAAATTCCTTCCCTGTTAAGATATGATAGCAATATGGAAATGAATTACTGAAACTGAATCAAGAAGAGTGAGAGTTATGAAAACAGGAAACGTTTGTCAGTAACTTTCTACACCGGACCCAGGCATTAGATCCACTCTGTGGTGGTGGGAGGATGGGAGAAGGAGAAGGAATGGGGGGCAAAAATTCTGCAATTTATAAACCTCTACCACCCCAGTGAAGTGCGTCAGTGTTAGAGCAGTGAGCCACCACAGAAAAATCAGTTTGGATCCAGGTCAGGAAATGCTATGAAAGCAACTGGCTCAGTCTCAGAGAGAAGGGAGAAATTCTTATGCTATGTTTAATAGTCTTCCTGCAATGGACACAAGCAGCTTCATCAAAGGGCTCCAAGGGGAGCACGTGTAGCCCACCTCAGTGATAGGAAAGATTACTGCAAAGTATGTAGGATGGAATCCAGAGATCCTTGCAAGGCCAAACTTCCTGGAGAAATTCCCAAACAGAAATTTCTAGGATGTGTTTCAGAAAAAGGGGCACATTATGGTATTTAGAGTTTCTCAACCATTTGTTAAGCCTTCGGATGACAGTTTGTTCACTCTGTTTAGCACTAAACAGACCTAAACCACTAGAAGAGAAGGGAATTGGTCTCTTCTGTTTGTGGCAACAGCATCCAAATGGTTGTGTAAGCAGCCTGCAGTGTGAAGTGTTACCACTCATCATATGACGGCAAACAAACTTGACGTAAGCAGAAGAGATTCATTTCTGGTTTCTTCAGCGTTAGGTGATACAGAACATAATTAGTCTTCATCTTCAGCATCAACATTCATAGCTTAATACAACCTGTGAGACAGGCAAGAATCTGTATTAGGAATCACTGAACAGCAACTTGAATTTGAAACTATGATTTGAACTTTGCAGCTTCTTTATTTTTGTCATTTCACTCAAATGCATGTATTGCAACAGCCAAAGTTGAGTCAAATAAAATATTTTGCATTTTTATACGAACAACAGTGCCTAGTACAATGGTGTCCTGGTCCATGACTAGGGCTCCTAGGCACTATGGTAATAAAAATAAATGATAATTAAGCCTCTAAAGACCCCAGAGAGTATTATTATTAATCATTTTTATTATGGTACTGCCTAAGACCAAACTGGAAGAGAGACCCATCGTGCTAGGCACTGTTCAAACACAGTAGTTGAGAGTACATTGTCTTGAAGAGTTTACAATCTAAGTAGACAAGGGTAGAAGAATGGGGTGTAACACAAGAAGAGTGAAAAATGTGATGCAGCAAACACATCAAATTAGTTCAATGATTAAGCTATTTTTTGGGGTGTGGGTTTAAATTAGGAGGGAATAAGCTAAATGGAAAGAAAGGAGAAGGGAGACGGAACACTGAAGGGATGGTGGGTAAGAGGGGTGGGGCAGGGAAGGGGAATTGTGGAGTGAAACTGAGGAGAGGAGAAGAGACGGTGGGGGAGGAAGAGGGAGGGTTGGAGCAAACAGCCAATCAGCATAGGCCAGAAAGTCCAGTCATGAACAATTCTCTGAACATAGATCCTTTCCCCATTTTACAAGCAGGCAAACTGAGGCACAGAAAGTGGATGACTTTTGCTACTGACTTTCATTTATTCGAGGACAAGGAATAGAACTCGGAAGTCCTGACTCCCATTCCCTCCCATGGAACATCACTACAATGTCTAATGTAAGAGACTCAACATCCTAGTGCTAATCTTTAAAGCCCTCAATGGTTGGAAGCCTGGCTATAAGACAAGACACTGGTTTCCTTTGCTAAAAATTTCTATGATCAAAGGTTTTGTTAAGGCTGATGAAGCCCAGAGCAAAATTTTCAGGAGCCAATGGTCATCGTGCCTTCTACAGCCAATGCCCTGTTGCTGGGAAGTTCCTACCACTAGAGGTTAGGAAGAGTCCACATCTTGTTGCCTTTACAGCATAATGCATGACACTCCTCTTTGCACAGCATTTACTTCAAAAATGGCTGTACAGTGACCAGCAACATTTCCTCCGGAGATAAATATTACTGAAGACATCCACTTAAGAAAGCAGAATAAGCAATGGAGGGATGAAAAATGTGGTCTTAGTATTAATTTGTTATGACACTTACATACCAGAGTGAGGGGTATATTATACATGCCCAGAAAGATTTGGGAATGGAATATAATTTTAAAGAATTCTTTGATCCTGCTTGATTAGCAAAACATTCCAAGATACAGAATGCAAGTCAGTGAACCAAGCTTTCATGCTAATACACCTCTCATCCACTTCCCCTACCATCTACCCAAGTAGCAATGATCTCCTCTATTTTTCCACACAATTCCAATGCTGATGGCGTTTGCCTCCAGTTCTGCAGTTCCTTTAGCGCTGCCTTCCTACATATTTATACCAGATTCACCATTGTGATATCTGAGCAACCTATACATGAAAATGAACCATTCCAACAACAGTGAAAAAAAATCCCTCAAAGGCATACCATATTTCAAATCATATCTGAAAAGATTTTATTCTTTTGCCTACATCTCAAAATTTCTCTCATTTGTATTTAAACTTTGTAACTAGCTTTGTAATTAAGTGAAAAACTTATTTGGGGAGGAAGGGGGGCTTGCAAGAAAAATGCTATACATATGGAGCTTGTACTGTGTTTGAGGGCATATTTTGTGAATACGTACCGCTTAAAGCATGGGGAGGATTTATCTCTGAAGTGCGTATATGGGGATGCCCTAGACAGACAACCCATACAAAGCCAGCAGAAGTACTCCCTGCAGCCAGTACATATCATCTGGTTACAACCATCTCGTTTCTGATGGGGGAAACAAACAGGGAATAGCAGTAATAATCAACCATATTATATATATGGAGATATACCTATCTCATAGAACCGGAAGGGACCTTGAAAGGTCATCGAGTCCAGCCCCCTGCCTTCACTAGCAGGACCAAGTACTGATTCTCACCCCAGATACCTAAATGGCCCCCTCAAGGATTTGAACTCACAAACCACAGAGCTATCCCATCTCATGTCACTTCTAAGCCTTCAAACCTGCCTTTGTGCAACACCAGCAATCAGTATGCGACAAACGACAGAAACGTGTATTTTCAGAAATGGAACATCTGTACAGCATTTTACTACATCCCTCAAAGGCATACCATATTTGACAGACTACAAAAACATTTAACTATAAACTTTTTTTTATAGACTGTTTACCCACTGTATGACTGAACGAACAATTTTATTCAAAATAAATAACTTTTCATCACCAGTTATTTCATTCAACAATAAGGTCACCAGCTGGGTCTGAGCTCTGGATCTTCAGATCCCCAGCACAGATCCCTGCCTACTTGAACTATAGGAGTAATTATCCTCCATGCGGACTAGCCACTAAAGGGGGGACCTAAGTTACCTAAGACAATTATGCCAGACAGTTACACAGCTATTTGTTAGATAGCAGTATAATACTACATCAGGATTCCTGGGTTCTATCTCTGGCTCTGGAAAGGGACTGGCACATAGAGAGGATAATCAAAATACATTGTTTTGGCATATTCAGCCTGAAAGGCAGTGTTGAAAAGTGGCTAAAACTTGATTCTGCTATATTACAGACCTGTCTTCTTCCCAATTCCCCTTGAAGTGACTTGGGATAATCTGTTAATTTATCTGCACAATGGGAGACGAATACTTGACTGCCTTCTGGGATTGGGATACAAGGCCATGGTCAATATTAAAGTCTGAAATGGATGGAAATACTAACAGCAATCAGCAGAAGTCAGGTTTGAAATTATGGTCTTTTGGCTCCCAGCTCAGTACACTTTTCCCTAGTTTACAGAATATTTGGTGGCAAAAGAATCTCCCTGGTGTCTGCGGAACACTGCCTGCCTTTGTGGTACAGGCAGCCTGATTCAACCAAATCACAAAATGGACCATAAAAATCTAGTATCCTTGTGAGGTCTGTTGCATGTCCCCACTTCAGTCTGGTTTCAGGAGATGTGTACCCACAGGAGGAGTTTCCTCTTACTGTAATGCCAACTGCTTCTGCTGGCTGCAGAAGTGAGGACAAGCTCTATTACAAGTGTAAGTCTACAGTATTGGTGAATGTCCTTCCCTGTTTGTGAACCAGTAGCCTGTGTCACAGCAGCTTTATTTGGCTGCATTACTAAACAAACTGGAATCCTCACTTTTTCCTGAACTGTTTGTTGGCAATTACCAGCACCTGGGGAACTACTGATGAATACCTTTAAAAACTGAAAATACCTACTTTTTATTAAATGTAACACTCAAAAGTAAGACTAGAGTAGCCAGCAGCAGGGATGAGGCACAAATGGAATCATATGGAACCTACGAATGAAAGTCCTAATTCCCTGGCACTGGTCCCCATAGTGAATTGCATTAGCAACATACGACAGTAACAATTAAGAACAAATGTCATTCTCCAAGTTTGGCCCAATAAACTCACCTGTACACGAATGCCACAATGAGGGCAGGCCCTTGAGTTCTTTTCTAGCCATTCTTTACTTTCCAGCTCCTCAAGGGCTTTCCGAATCCCTCCTTTGCCATAGCGCTGCTCCAGAAATATTTTAGTGGCCTCATCTGCTTCTTGGTACTCATTACGCAAATCGATTCGCTTTTCTAAGGAGTGAACTATAGACACAGAACAACACATTAGCCTTACATACCGCACTGCATATGGAAGTCACACTCTTAGCTAAGACGATGAGCCAAACTCATTGTAAACATAATCCAGGAGATTCCAAAGATTGCAAGGGTCAAGAGGATCCCAATAATCGTGATAAGAGAATGAGGCAGCAACAGCCACCCAGAAGTTCTACCCAGTATATACTATATACTAGTATAATCTACCACCTCTCAGCTGTGGAAACTCCAGGACCAACAAAACAGAACACACCAGGGACAAGTACTTTATATCTCTCTTTTAAACACGTTATGTTTGAGATTCTCAACAAGATGTTCCTTCTACTATTTCATAAATATCTGCTCAATGTGCAGCTGCAGTTAAAAAAGCAAACAAAATGGTAGGATGCACGAGGTACAGAATGAAAGTTTATATTGAAAATATTGCAATTCCATTATATGAATCGCCTTTGCCGGGAATGCTGTGTTCCAGTCACCCTACTTGAATAACCTTAAAGAGGAAATAAAAGGTTTGTGACCAAAACAATTACAGGCATGGAAATAAAATTCATATGACATGCGACTGAAAAGATTAGGATTGTTTAGTTCAGAGGGGAGACAAATAAGAGTGTACACGATAAAGGTATACAGTAGATTAGACACTTCTATTTACCCTCTCTTGTAATAAGGACTGTCAATAAAATTGAAATAGGTAGCGTATTAAAAATTGATGAAAGGAAATATTTTTTGCTAACACCATACATTTAGTGGAACTCTATCACAAGACATCAAGGCCAAATGCTCAACAAGATTCAAAAAAAGAAATGGACATTTATATAGATAATATTTTGAGTTACATTAGTATGGATTTTAAAATGTGTGGAATATAAACCCTCATGCTTCATGGCATATGGGTAAACTCCTCAAAGGCTGGAAGAAACTTCCTGTGGACATGTTATTCCATAAATGTCCACTTTAGGGTTTCTTGTACCTACCCTCAAGCGTTTGCTACCAGCCACTGTGGGAAACCGGAAGGTACTCTGTGTATCATATTTCCTTCTAAGTTATCGATCATAATTTTGCTTTTAGAAACCTCAAGATATACAAATGGGTATAGTGAGCAACTACAATGCCATAACCACTGTCCTTCTGAACTGTGTCATTTGTTCATCTAACTTGTTGCAGCATGTCTAGACATTCAACTGTAAACTCTTCAGGGCAGAGGCCAGCTCTTCAACTACATTTAACCTCTCATCCTCATTAGACAGAGAGTACCACCACACAGACAGACAAAGGTGTCAACTCACTTACGCCTAGAAATGTTTCTGAGTATCTACTTAAAGTCACTGTATTCTAAAGTGAAAGCTGCAATTCTCTGTGAGTTCCATTTCCAAAACAGTGCAACTCACCTGCAGTGACTTTACATGGAGAGACTCCATGATAAGACATTTTACAGAGGGTACAGAAGGCATAGTTGCAACTGGAACATATGCCCATGGTGCAACCTGGCTCTTGCATCACTGGAGTCTGACAGCATGGACGAGGACAATATACCACGTCTGCCATCAAGTCCAAGCTGGACTGCAGAAGTAGGCGATCATAACGTGCAAACAACTCCTCTCCAACCAGTTCCTTAACCTAAACAAAAAGATAGAACATTATATTTGCTGGATTCAGATGTTCAATCTATTAGCTCTGGTAGAAAAAACTTTTTTAGGACATGGGTACCAACAACTAGTTTGAATTTGCTTTAGCACATTTTAAAACATGACTCTCATGACTCTAAAGTATGCAAGTTATTGATGATACTCTAATTACATCTGCAGCTTCTGTATTAAGTATTCTGAAGAAGAGATTCACTAGCAATTCAAATACTGGGCACTGACAGTCCCACAGTGAAAACAATTAGCACAGTCAGTGGGATCATATTAATTCAAATTGGTGTCCAAAAGACATCTGAAACTAACAGTGGGCAAAACTGGTGCCAGGTGATCTAATTTTCACTCAGGAGTGTGTAAGTGGCCTCTGGGTAGCATGAAAAGACTCTGTACTTTAATTACTATGGTTTGAGCAAAAATCAATTATATACAATTCAGCTTTGTAGTAAGCTAGAGGTGTGCATGCATTGATTATATACTTCTGCTATTACCTGGCCAGGAGTAGCAACAGAAGAACACTTTGGTTCTGGACAGCTGAGGCAGTGGACCTGACCATCCCTGATCTGAATTTCAAAGTAGTCCTTTAAACAGGATTTGCAGTATATATGCCTGCACTTCATGAAGTACATACATTCACTACCCAGCTTCTCAGAAAAACAGATGCTGCACAAGAACATTTTACTGTTAAAGCATTTTTTCTGCTGAGCCTGATCAAAGTCCAAGATTTCCCCTATCAGACTTGAGAGAGACTCCACATCCTGTACAGCTCTTTCATCAAGGATTTCTTCTTGTCCTGTTGCAGCACCTGCTGCACCACAACCATCCAGCTCAGCATTCAGAGGAAACACAGATGTCCTGCTCTGCCCATTTTCTCGATGGCACAGTTTTAGTTCATATGGGGAGGTGATGTTCAGGTAAGCTAGTGTTTCTTCCTTAAGAAACTGCATCCAGGCGAACAAGACCACACAGCCTCGGTTCTCTTCCCACAAGTTGTCTAAGTGCTTGCAAAGTGCAGTAAGCTAGAAAAGAAAAGTTTGAGCTTAGAACCCAAAAAGAACAGCTCCATCTTCCAACAACTCCTGACTTATCTTAGAACAATTTCCCTCTCATATGGTACCTTTTAAGGCAGCTTCAGATTTCAAGTTTAGGCCATGAACTAATTTAGTTTAACAAGGTCTTTGTTGTTTGTACTCATTGGGAAACTGTAAGAGAGCATCACTTTACACCCTCACTTGATCACTTGCTAACCTCCAAAGCATAAATCCTCAATCTACATCTTATGCTATACAGAAAAAGTTTACTGCATTACAAAATATTAGAAAGTATTGCAAGTAATTGTAAAGAAATGTAGATTTAGAAATAAAAATTATATGATGTGATAAGTAACATAGATAACAGTTCTATATGCTTTACTGTATGGATTAAATAACAATTGCCTCGAGGTGACCTAGCGAAAATATTTTTAAAATATGTCTGGTGCCCGGCCTTTTTATCTTTAAAGAAAGCTTGAAGAGTTTGTTTTCAAGTCTCTCTCCTGTTGGATCTTCCCTCAGAAATATCAAAATGTCAGGTCTTGTCTTCCCTATTTTTAATTGAGGACTCAGCTATACGCTGGGTGGGATTTTTGTTCGGTTTTTGAGTCCTTAGTTGTCAGGGTGCTCAATCTTAAACATACATTTCCTTCCAATTGTTCCCTCCATGTCTGAATTAAATAGGTACACAGAACAGAAGTTTTAAACAGTCGGTTAAAATCACTCCCCTTCTCAAATCAGTTTTCACTTGTTTGATAATCTGATATCCAAATTGGTCCACAGAATCTTCCAGGAAAGATGGGGTAGGACAAGGCCTCAATTTCAAAAGTAAAAAACATACAGGAAAAACTAATTTTGAATATCATCTTGCCTTCTTCATAAATCATAAGGCAGAAAAAATTGACACCTAATTTCCCACCACCTTTGCAGTCATATTTAAATTTATAAATTAAAAGCCACCTGTATCATAATCAGAACTCATTTCCTTTGAAGTGAATAGGTAAGAACACTCTAATTACTGCCAGACCTATATACAGATATTTTGGGTTACAGGAGGAAGTTATTTTTAGTGAACAACCAAAACAAAGTAACTACGATGCATATTTACAATCTCAACTTTGAAGTTCTGAGTTTAATGAAAGAAGTCAGCCTCATTATCCTGACTAGACTAAATGTAGCACATTTGGAAGCCAATTCAAGATTCAGCCAACTACTCACGTATGGTTTTAAGAATAATGCTTTAAGTGTTTTATCATCTGATGTACTTTAATGGTGTTATTTAAAACATTAAAATCTGTATATACAATAGATATTACATGCTGTATGAATTAGTGCAGGCATTTGCCTTTTGGACTTTCAAACAATGAACACATTCTAATGTTGTGTACTGGAATAGACATCTGCTTTGTACCAGAGACTTCCTCCTCTTCTACTTCTCCCTGACTTGCAGTGAAATTTTAGTATTCCAGTTTCCTTAGTAATTTAAGCATAGTTAGGATATGAGTATTCTGCTTATCTTGCAACTAACTTTATTTGTTGTGAGTGTTAGTTCACTAGCAGCAGTGCACTTTGAAGACAGTCTGAATTCTTGGCCGATTAGCAAGTTTCCATTCATAACCTTTAGTTCCTCTCTTCCAAATTATACTAACCAATCACTGCTCATGCATTGAAACAGCTCATGCTACAATTACTGCATGTTAATTCAGACAACGATTATTGCTGTTCCAGTAAAAGTCAAGTTAACTCAAATGTGATCACCTCACCTGAGTGCACATTTCCCAAAGACTAAAAACTGGACATGTTAATTGGATGATGTTTACTCTGAAAAAGCCTAATCTACGGAAAGAAACTGAATCTCTATCTTCCTCCCTGATATCTTATACAGCAGGCTATAGAAGGAAAATAAATGTTAACTTTAATAACTCCAACGTATAATTTACAAACAAGGGACATCCCTCCACATACCAAGTTTGTGCTGCTCTTACTAAATTCTCCACTGCTCAACAATGAACTCTAGGTGCACAGTCTAGTTGTATGATCAGGCACAATGTTTTGATCACAATATTCAGTGGAATTATTTGTACACTGACTACCACAATGGAGCTGGCCCGTAGATGCTACTGTAATACAATAACAGCATACAAGAAATAAAGGCCTATGCAACTGAAATTTTAGTTCATTTATGGGAAAAAATCTAGATGACATGCTTGTTTTATATAAACTCACTGCTGCACAGCAAAGAATTCAACAGATATAGCTCCATGTTAGACAATTTTTATTCAAGGGATACCAGCTATTTTGCAAATATCCAGTAACATTAGAAAAAGATAATGCAATAATAAAGAATTCAATTGGAAGTATCCAGATGTGTTACCCACTGTACCCAAACATATGGATGCATTCTTCCACCTATGAAAAGATATGGGTTGTTGTCCTGTATAATCTCACTACCTAATGCAGGTTTTTGGTTTGTGTAATTTTTTAAAAATGTATACATCTCGTACACAGTTAGTTCTGATAATGTGTTTTTGAATAAGCACATTCAAAATGCTTTAAAGTTACATTATTTTTATAATCCACTTGCTCTCTTTCTTGCAAGTTTGAAATAGAAGTGTCCCCAGTGAAGACGGCTCTCTATCCACACGTGCATCCTGGATTGTTATTTTTGGATTGCTCTCAAATGCTGGGTTAATAGCATCACATGTTTACTAACATCAGAAAAGGCAGGTTAAATTCTGGGGCTAACAGTCCTAACAGCATCTCAAGATCTTTAGCTGCTGTTGACAGAGCTATTCCTCTCTCCAGAGATTTTAAAAATACACACACTTGTGTTCTTTCACTAAAAAATTTTGTTCTTCAAGAAAATATTTTACAGTATCTTACTCTTAAATAGTAAAAAAAAAAAAAAAAAGAAAGGATTTCAAGAAGAATATTTATACATTAATACCTGCCCTTCTTAAATGGTGGAAGGCACCTGAGTCTCATGAGACACAATACAAAAGATTTTCAGATATAGGCTGTATTTGCACAGCACAGTGTATTTATTTTCACATATACCTACTCTATAATGCACAGGATATAAGCAGAGATGAAACAGGACATCAAATCCCTACGACTGGGATTTTCAAAAGTGCCTAAAGGCCAGATTTCCAAATAGGTGCCGATAGATGCAGATAAGCACCCAGTAAGGTTTACAAAGCACCTAAAGCACGTTAGGTGCCCAATACCCATTGAAATCAATGGGTGTTAATCACCTAGGGACGTCTAAAAATGCCACTATGCATCTCTCTGCATCTTTAGTACCTTTAAAATTCTGGCCATAAGTGACTTAGGAACAGTCATATTTTCAAAAATGATCTCAGCACTTGAAAGTCTACGTTTCATTGACAGTCAGTGGGACTTAGTCACTTAAATGCTTTTAAAAATTTTACTCTAAATGATTTAGCAGCCTAAATTCTATTGATTTTCTATGAGACTTGTGCATCTAAGTAATTAAGATTCTTTTGAAAATCCCATCCTTTATCTTTAAGAATCTTGCAGCATGTAGAGAAAGAGACTGTTGGCAAAGGGCGCCAATAAAAACTACTTCTTACACAATTCATTAGAAGTATGTATTATATTTCATGATGCTAATTGTTTCCTCCAACTGAACCTGGATGTTGAAAGCAAAGTTCTATCCAACTATTCCTTCACCCGCTGCATTTACAAGAAATTTTTTTTATGTTCCTGAAAGGTACAAGAAGTGCCAAAAAGATTTTAAAGCAAACCTGGGTCGGGGAGAGCCACTTGCTGCTGAGTGTGAACACAGGCGGAGAGACTGATGGGTAATCTGGTGGGAGTTCAAAATTCAGTACAAGTGGAGGCAGAAAGCAAATTGTGTATTCATATCCACTGTTCTGGAGACACTCTGTGGGACTTCCTGAACCAAAGACAATTGATTGACACAAGGAGAGAGAGAGAAAGAGAGAGAGATCAACAGAACTATGATTATAGGTGTTGCAGCCTAATGCAGTTTAACAGTAAGATAAAGTTCCCAAGAAACTTCTTTTCATTTGATAAATTTTTAGTTTAACTGCGAATCCTGTGGCACCTTATAGACTAACAGACGTTTTGCAGCATGAGCTTTCGTGGGTGAATACCCACTTCTTCAGATGACTTGCATCTGAAGAAGTGGGTATTCACCCACGAAAGCTCATGCTGCAAAACGTCTGTTAGTCTATAAGGTGCCACAGGATTCTTTGTTGCTTTTACAGATCCAGACTAACACGGCTACCCCTCTGATACTAGTTTAACTGCTTTACTCAGACTTAAGTAAACAATGTGCCTTTTTAGTGCTATAACATTTCATAAACAGTTGTGTGCTGGAGGCTGAATCAGTGAATATTGACTTTGCTAGTACTATGATCTGTCAGACAAATCACAAACCAGTTAGTCTGGATAGGCAAATCCTCAAGAATAAGGGTAAATATACTTTGTTGTTCTAAGAACAAGAAAAGGAACAAGCCTCTCTAATTTTGATCATTTATCATAGACAGTTTTCCTTAGAGAAAAAGCAAATTCCTATTTCAGAGCTCTTTCCAGAGAAGGGAGTGTCTAGCACAGCATTGAGGAGCACAGCATTGAGGATCTGTCACTGTTTCACTGTACGACCTTGTTAATAGGTAAACTGAAGCAGAGAAACCTCTGATGGAGTTAATAACCACTTCACAGATTGGGAAGCTTAAAAGGACACAATTAACTTGAAAAATAGTCAAATTAAAAACAGAATTAGAAGTAATTTCAAGTCCCTCTGCCAAATGTTTAAAAGTGCGGGTTTGTTATCTGTTATTTGTGTTGCTGAGTTTGACCCATACAAACAAGGGAAACTGAATGATTGCATATGGGAACCAAGGAAGCCAGCTACACATGCACAATGGTGTCAAATAAACAAATTAAATCACCTGAACAAATACAAAATAATATTTTCTTGAAACTGACAGTTATAGTAATGCTCGGTGTTACCTGCAACAGTAGGCAATTTTTTTCCCAAAGAGAAGTATCATATTTCAATTGACAGTGTTCTTTAACTAATATTTCAAAACCAGGGGCGGCTCTAGGCACCAGAAAAACAAGCAGGTGCTTGGGGTGGCAAAATTATCAGGGGCGGCATAATGCTGGGGCCCCAGATCCGACCTGAGGCAGTGTCCTGGGCTGGATCCCAACCGCTCTGTTGTTCTCTGACCGGGTGCCGTCGCAGCTGTGCGGCGGGGCAGGAGGACCCGGCTCAGTGGGGAGCATGTCCCTGCTGCTCTCCCATGGGCAGCGGCCAGCCCCCCCTCAGGCAGGAGGCAGTAGCGCAGCCCTGCCCCGGTCGCGGAGCGTAGGGAGTGGCAGCGGAACGTAGCGGCAGGGCGGGCCGCTCCTCCAGCGCCGCCTTCAGGCTTCTCCTCGGCTTGTCCCCACCTCCACCTCCCTACGCCGCCTCCTGCCCGGGGAGGGGAGCAGCAGCCCGGGCTGAGCCGAACTCGTGCCACTGTGCAGGCCGAGCCTGTGGCTGGCTCGCAGGTGTCCCGGGGAGTGGGAGGCCTGGGGACACTGTCCTGTAATCATCAGCGGCCGGCTGCTCTGCCTCAGGCCCCAGCAGCCGAACCCCGCAGCTGCCCCAGCTCGCTCCATGTGAGAGCTACAGCTGGCTCTGTCCCCGGCCACACCGCCGGGTGACCGCCCAGGACTTTGGGGTGTTGCTGAGGCTGCCCCAAGCCAGGCTCCCCGGGGTCCGCTGACCCTCCAGCCACGGGGGCCCTAAGCCAGTGTGGGAGCCGGGCTGCAGCCCTGCTCTCAGACCCTCCTCCCCTTCCCGCGCTGCATAGCAAGACGTGGGACGGTGGGCAGGGCTGCTACAGCCATTTCAGACTGGGACTGGCGCCGGGGGAGCGGAGGTGATTGTGCCCTGGCTTGAGAGACCGAGCAGCCCCCTCTCTCACCCCCCCAACCCAACGCCCGCTGCTTGCTCCTGCCGGCATGGGGTGCGACGCCCAGCTCTGGAGGGCAGCACCAAGCCCCTGGGCGTGCTCGCGGGGAAGGAGAGACAGGAGGCGGAGCTGTTCGGTGTCTCCCACGCAGCTCCAGGCCCCTCTAGCTACTTGGCAGCAACAGCCAAGCAGTGTGGTAGCCCGCCAGCAGTGTGACTTGGTCCAACCCGCACAGGCCACATGAGCCCTGGGGTTGGCGCTGATGTCCTGCCTATGCCAAGGCCTCTGGCGCAGGGGCAGTCCTAGCTCTGCCCAGGCAGACACAGCCCAGCTCGCTCCATGGTCAGCCCAGTGAGTAAATGAGTACACTGGTAGGAAATTGTTTTATTTCACTAACTACTAATTCTGTTTTTGTTTTTTTTTTAATTTAAAGAGTCTAAAACAAAACAAAAAAAATTGCAAAGTGCACACGTGTAAAAGAAAAAAAAAATAGCCCTGTTCAAAACACAGTCTCAGATGAAAGGCACTACAGAAATGCAATACAATGCAAAAGCACACCAGATGGACATGAAAACAACACCTAAAGACCTAGACTAGTTTGCTCCAAGGGTCCCCCATGGTCTAATGCATGCTCAATTCACACAAAAATATTCCAACTTTAATTTAAAATATTTTAGGGGGAAAAAAGTATTTTGAAACAACAGATGAATTCTCCTTAGCAAGTAATTTGAACAAACCATTAAAAATTCCATTCTAGGAAGCTACTATATTTGAAATTTAAAAGTCCACCCTCTTTAGTTTTGATCTTAAAGCAAGAATAACATTGTGAAGTTATAGGTAGGTATGTTTGATACCCATCCCAGCTGTAATTTGTGATAAACTGTTCATGACCTCAAAGTTCTAAGAAGAGAAAATGAAGACTGTTTGGGTAACCACCTTTGGAACATGTGTATGAAAATAGACTATTCTAATAAAACCTAATTTCAACATAATGCAAAACATCTGGACTCACCTCTCACAAATATTTTGAAGTTTTGGGGCAACTCCAGACAAATTCTTGTTTCTCCTCCTTGGGCAGAGTCTGCCCTCTTAAATTCATCTTCATCATAAATACTAGCTAGAGCCAGCAGCTCATCCTCCTGAGCTTCCTTATCTTGTGAAGACATTTAACTTTTCTGCAGAATTAAGAAAACCAACCAAAAAAATCAGTTAGGACTAAACAGAGAAGTCTAACGGTCTGTTAATGTATATATTTAATGTTATTGGAATTTAGAAGAAATTTAGAAGAAACAATAAAACATGAAAACACTACCAAACATAATTACTCTTTCTTCAGGTTAAAGATCCTGCACATGTTCTATCATTTGTTGGCAATTTTAAAGTTACAAAATAATGTCTCTCTTCAAAACTTTGATAATGAGAAACCAACTCTTAGAAAGTCTGAGGCTGAAGGACACTGTAGATTGAAATATGCAATGGAGTGTTAATAGTATCAAGACGGCACTTTGTTAATGCTTGAGATGGAACCACAGACCAAAGAAGGGACAAAGACAGGAGAGGGGAAGGAAGCAGTAACAGTGTAGCTCTCGTTCAGTAGACTGACTATCACCTACATGCGTCTGGCGAAGTGGGTATTCACCCACGAAAGCTCATGCTCCAATACATCTGTTAGTCTTTAAGGTGCCACAGGACTCTTTGTTGCTTATCACCTACTGGGTACATCTAAAAATATATTTTTCATTACAATTATTTCAAATGACAAGCAAGAACACACAGACCCCAAACAGACATCATGTTGGTGCATTTCTATACCGTTTCAGTAAACAATTTAAAGGTGCTTTAAAAAAAACAAAAACAAAAAAAACCACCTTTGCAATTTCATTACCTTTTCAGTTACAATTGCAAAACAGTAGCAACTAGAGTTGCAGGTACTGTTAGTGACCCAGCACAGACACTGCTCATTCTTCAGAGGGAACTGGGAGTCACAAGCTTTTTTCTGTGGGAAAGCAAGAAGACTGTAGGTTCTGTTGCCAGGGTAGACATGGTGATGAACCTCAGTATTTGTCT
>NC_059079.1:112729761-112803000 GCF_020497125.1 Mauremys mutica | reverse complement strand
AAATATTTGCATCTCTCACACAGGTTTTGTGACTGCAATGGGTTCACATACATTTTGTGGATGGAAACTCCTCCTTCTGGTCCTAAATGTAAAGTATTAATTTAGGCAAAGAAACCGGGAAGACGGCAAAAGAAACACTGCTGAACTTCCAGGGCTTTTATCAGTTCCCATGGTAATGGTTATTCTTTTTAGGAAAAGATAGGAGAAAGATCCAGCATTATGGGTTTAACTCAGACAAAGGCAACAAGCTACCCTTGTACTGATACAGATGATCAGGGCCTGCAGTATGATTATAGTGTCTCCTTACAGCTTCCAAGCATGATGGGTATTAAAGGGGCCAGCTCCACTTCAAGTCTTACTTGGCTGTGCCAGCCAATTTGGGGGTGTCTGTTTTCTATCTCACTATTTGTCCCTTGTACAGGTAGTAGCGGACTGGGACAAATACTTCTGGATCTTATGATAGAAATGCCCCCAAAATGAGCACACTCCGCAAAACGACCCAGTGTGATTTTTTGGGTTCAACCTAGCTGCAGTTTTACGCTAATTGAGGAACAAGAGCAGAAATAGAAAAATTCTATGTTACAAGTGTCATAGAAGCTAGGGGAAATACCTGCAAGAAATTGCCATGACTATTCACTGGAACATTTAAACGACATATTCACTTAGCATGTGTTGAGGAGCATGCTCTTGTAGTCGCTTTCTCACAAACCATCCAAGTGAGTGAATTTACATGGCAAAACTTAACCAAAACAGTGAATCTTTTTAAATGACTATTGGCCAGCATAGTATGACTATAATGTTGAATATTCACACCAGAAACCTGATTGTAAGAGTTGTTCTCATCCAGTCAGTGAAGAGTAGCATGCCATGTGGCTTAGGTTTCTATTCAAAGCAGCATGAATCACAAATTTCTAATATCAAGTGCTAGCAAAAGACGACTCACAAACCAGCTTCAGAACAGGAATTTTGGAAAGAAGTTATTCTTCCTTAATTCACTATAACGAACATATTCAAGAAAAATTATAGTGTGTATGTGGACACTTTGTCCCAAATTGACAATGGTACTTAGGCACCTCACTCCCATATATTCCAAACAGGAGTTAGGTGTTTAAGTATCTTTATGAATTTGGGCCATTGGGTTTGATCCGGTCTTTCCATTGAGTTATTTGGCTTTGTTTCAGACCCTTTGTGAACAATCCATGAGCCTAGAATGTAACACACAGTATTTATAATTACCCATTCAGACATTGTATTTAACAAATATGCTGCAAAAATCACTTAAAATTCATTGGGGTGGTGAATAGTCCTCATGATAATTTTGCTAACTAGAATATTCATGGAAAGGGAACACAAGACAGCTTCCCGAACACATGATAAGCAAATTTGTTAACAGATTTAAATGAATATTCTGGTTTTTTTTCTTTTTTTGTTTCAGAATTCATACAGATCTAAAGTGTACTGAATTTACCTGCTTCTGAGCTCTTCAGTTAGAATCACCTACAACAGTGAATGCAAAAAATATTACACTGGGATTCTTGCCCAGTTACTCACTTTGGGGTGGGTTTGCTGTGACCCAAACTATTAGTATTTTCTTTGGCATCAGCACTTCCTAGAAAAATACATTATTTTTAAAAGAATTTTAGACCATGTACTTTCAGGACACCAGGAGTTGAGGCAAATGTGAAGGGGACATGCTGTACACAGTTATTATTATAGGAAACAGAGATCAGATATAACAAGGAAACCCTCACATCCCTAATAATTGAGAAATTGGCACCAGACATTGTTTATTTAAGGCATACTGTCGCCTGCCGCTATACGTCTACCTTGATCCATATACAAACTTGACCCTAGACTTCTGGTGTCCATAAGCAGTAGTTCTGGCTTTCATTCATTTGAGCTACAAATAGCTTGATCTGTAAGAAGTTCAGCCAACATTCAAGCTACTTAAGAATGGCTTGCTTACCCAGCCTGAAAGAAAAAAATTTGGGCTTCCTCAAATTTTAGAAAAAAAGTGCTTATATGACAAATATAAAAACAAAAAGTTTGTTCTAAGTCCTTTAAGCACTGTTTACAGTAAGTCTATCTTCTTCCCGCTGAGATGGGATTAAATGCAGAAGTTATATAACTGTGGCCTCCATTATCCCAACTCTTCCATTTGCAGCACTGTCAGTTTGACTGAGTCTAAAGACAAAGGATGAGTCCTGTTGGCCATTTACCCAGCTTTGTTATCTCCCTCTGAAGTTCCTTACACTCTTCTCCAGATGTGACTAACTTCAATAATTTTGTATCACCTGCAAAGATTGCCATCTCACTGCTCACCCCCATTCCAGAGCACTAATCAATACACCTCTACCTTGATATAATGCTGTCCTTGGGAGCCAAAAAATCTTACCGCGTTATAGGTGAAACTGCATTATATTGAACTTGCTTTGATCCGGCAGAGCACGCAGGCCTGCCCCACTGGAGCGCTGCTTTATTGTGTTATATCTGAACTCGTGTTATATTGGGTCATGTTATATTGGGGTAGAGGGGTACATTGTCCACAACAGGAGGAATTAATCTCTCATCTGCTAGTGGCTGCTTTATTATTGGGAGCCTCTCATTGGAGAAAGAAAAAGAGTATAACCATCGAGGAATGGTTAAAAAAAATGAGAGGTTTTATATGGAAAAATTAACACACCAGTTATGTACTCAGCAAAATAGACAGGTGATAGATAGATACTTGGATACTGGGTTACCTTTTATTCAGTACTCAAAGTACATTTATCTGCAAAAAATAAAACAAAAACAAAAACCCAGTATACCTGTCCAATTTTTTTTTTGAATATTAAAATTTGATAGACATACTTGGTCTGCTAAAATGTGTGTAGAGCGATTTTTATTCAATTTAATAAAGTCACTAGAAACTACAGATGTTGTAATGATGCTCAATCCGTAATACAGTAATTCCCTGTTAAATAGATAGATCTGATTACTATATTTTTGTATAATGTCCCTTTTTTGAAAAGCTAACTGTTGTAATGATTGTTTTGTTTCAAAGTATCAGAGGGGTAGCTGCGTTAGTCTGTATCCACAAAAACAATGAGGACTAACCTAATTGCCTTCTATAATGAGATAACTGGCTCTGTGGATGAGGGGAAAGCAGTGGACATGTTATTCCTTGACTTTAGCAAAGCTTTTGATATGGTCTCCCACAGTATTCTTGCCAGAAAGTTAAAGAAGTATGGGCTGGATGAATGGACTTTAAGGTGGATAGAAAGCTTGCTAGATCATCGGGCTCAATGGGTAGTGATCAATGGCTCTATGTCTAGTTGTCAGCTGGTATCAAGCAGAGTGCCCCAAGGGTTGGTCCTGGGGCCGGTTTTGTTAAATATCTTCATTAATGATCTGGAGGATGGTGTGGACTGCCCCTCAGCAAGTTTGCAGATGACACTAAACTGGGAGGAGTGGTAGATACACTGGAGGCTAGGGATAGGATACAGAGGGACCTAGACAAATTAGAGGATTGGTCCAAAAGTAATCTGATGAAATTCAACAAGGATAAGTGCAGAGTCCCTGCACTTAGGATGGAAGAATCCCATGCACTGCTACAGACTAGGGACTGAATGCCTAGGCAGCAGTTCTGCAGAAAAGGACCTAGGGGTTACAGTGGACGAGAAGCTAGATATGAGTCAACAGTGTGCCCTTGTTGCCAAGAAGGCTAACAGCTTTTTGGGCTGTATAGGTAGGAGCTTTGCTAGCAGATCAAGGGACATGATCATTCTCCTCTATTTGGCATTGGTGAGGCCTCATCTGGAGTACTGTGTCCAGTTTTGGGCCCCACACTACAAGAAGGATGTGGAAAAAATTGGAAAGAGTCCAGCGGAGAGCAACAAAAATGATTAGGGGGTTGGAGCACATGATTTATGAGGAGAGGATGAGGGAATTGGGATTATTTAGTCTGCAGAAGAGAAGAATGAGGGGAGATTTGATAGCTACTTTCATCTACCTGAAAGGGGGTTCCAAAGAGGATGGATCTAGACTGTTCTCAGTGGTACCAGATGACGGAACAAGGAGTAATGGTCTCAAGTTGCAGTTGGGGAGGTTTAGGTTGGAAATTAGGAAAAACTTTTTCACTAGGAGGGTGGTGAAGCACTGGGTTACCTAGGGAGGTGGTGGAATCTCTTTCCTGAGAGGTTTTTAAGGTCAGGGTTGACAAAGCCCTGGCTGGGATGATTTAGTTGGGGATTGTATTATATATTTGGTTGTCGTGGTAACAGAACATTGTTGTTGCTATGGCAACTGAGTTAGATTATTAGGGGATAGCCCAACCAGTTTTGGTTTGGTTAGTTCAGTGCGTGGCAATAAATGGCTGCTTTTAAGGTTCACAGCTCTCTATGTCTCAAGTGATTTCTTCCTAAAACTGCTGCCCCAAGGATACAACAAAGTGGTGACGAGGATGAGATTCATGTGCTGCCCCAGCAACAGAAGGAAGTAGAAGTCAAGGTACAAAAAAAACCCAACCAAAAAAACCCTTTTTTGCTGTTGGAAGGGGATAAGAACTGGCTTGTTTCGCACTGACTGTGCAACCTGAAACTAAAACCATGGCTACACTTATGGGGCCACTGGAACCTTTTGAGGAGATTATAGTGCAATGTCACATATATACTGAGCGTTTTGAGCTTTTTGTTATTGCAAATGACATTACAGAAGAGAAGACGGTGCCAATATTCTTAAGTGTTGTAGGGGCTAAGACCTACTCCCTGCTAAGCAGCTTAAGCCAGAGACTAAATCTTACAGTGACATTGTGGAAATCCTGGGGTCCCATTTTTCTCCAAAACCACTGGTAATTGCTGAAAGATATAGGTTCCACAAAGGAGACTAAAAAAAAGATGAAACAGTTGTAAAATTTGTAGCAACTTTGAAAAGGCTAGCGGAACACTGTGAATTTAAGGAGATATTAAATGACACCCTAGGTGACAGGTTACTGTGTGGCCTACACAGTGAAGCTATACAGAAGTGCCTATTGACAGAGGCTCAGCTTACCTTACAGAAGGCTATTGATATTGCGGTCTCCATGGAATTGGCTACAAAGGAGACACAATACATCTGTGCATCCCCTATGGTGCATATGGTGTTTACAAGAACCTACCCACAAAACTGTGGGGAGTCAGGAATGTTACCGCTGTGGTAAGCCGGGTCACCATGCACCAGAATGCTGGTGTAAGGACCTGGTGTGTCAATATTGTGGCAAAAAGAGACACATTGAGCGTGCGGTGTAAACAAAAGAAAAAGAGGCCTCTGGTCTGGCCGACCAAAAAGGGAAACCTGCATACCCTAGAGCAGACCCAGGATGACCGAGGAGACACGTCATTGCAAGAAGAAGTGCCACTGCATGTTTTGTCTTTGGCCAGGGGCTCACATCAATGCTGGGTAACCCCCTTGTTGGACGGCAAACCTATACGCATGGAACTGGACACCGGTGGTCTCTGAGACTGTGTATAAAGAAAAGTTACAGCATCTTCCGCTTAAGGCAACAAAAACAGTGGTGAAGACATATACAGGAGAAGCTGTGCCCATGTTGAGCACTATTGATGTTAAGGTGGAGCTCAATGGACAGGCTGTTAAATTGCCACTGTTTGTGGTGAGAGGTAATTACCCAGCTTTAATGGGTAGGTCTTGGCTTAGGAAGATTCAGCTGAACTGGCCAGAACAAGGCCTGGAAGTGGACTGAAACCTGTGATGTTGCATTTAACAAAGCTAAGGATGCATTGCTAAATTCTGAAGTTCTGACGCACTTTGATCTATCCTTACCGCTACAGTTGGCCTTGATGCCTCCCCTCATGGAGTGGGAGCAGTCGCATCACACCTTATGCCTTCGGGAGAAGAGAGACCTATTGCTTTTGCTTCATGCACTCTAAGCAAAGCAGAAACTAACTATTCCGAACATGATGCATTGGGAATTGTTTTCAGAATTCGGAAGTTTCATCAGTACCTGTTTGGACAGAAGTTTACTCTTCTCACAAACCATCGACCTCTGACTTCAATTTTTGGACCTCTGTGATGGGGCAACTCCGCCCTGCACCAGCCCCAGTAGTGTCAGGCCGGAAGCACTGATGGCGGAAGTCCCACCCCGTCCCTACTGGGCATGCTCCAAGTGCTCTGAAAGTATAAAAAGAGGGAACCCAGTTCAGTCTGGGCTGGTGGCTGCAGGGGAAGGACCTGACCGGGAAGCTCCTGTGGAGGACCAGTCACCGCCTGCGGAGGCGCCAAGGACTGAAGCCTCTCCAGGCTGGCTCGAAGCCTACTACAGGATGAATCTGGTGAAGCGACTGACCCGGAGACCTGCAGGGAACCTAGGGACTCGTGGGAGACGTCCATGCTCAAGCCAGTAGGAAGCAACCCGGGGGGGGGGGGGTGACGGACAGGTACCTTGCCCCCGGCAAGCTTCATTGTGTTTCAGTAGGACCCCGCTGCTGAGCCAGGGGTAAGGTCCTACGCTGCGGTTAAGGCTGGAGGCCGGGACCCAGTGGAGTGGGAGTGTCTCTGGCCACCAGGCTGCATTACCCCACATCCAGGGGCGACCCTGTGGATTCTGGCCACTAGGCCACATTGCCCTGCAACCTGGAGTGATTCTATGGACTCTGGCTACTAGGCAGAACTGCCCTGTAACCAGGGGCGATTCTTTGGATTCTGGCCCTTAAGCCGTACTGCTGTAACCAAGGGCAACCCTATGGACTCTGGCCACTAGGCCGCATTGCCCCACAACCAATGGCAATTCTATGGACTCTGGCCACTAGGCCATACTACCCTGTAACCAGAGGCACAAACCCTCACAACCCCACACAGGCATTTCCCCATTAGCTGCTAGTCATATGCAACATTGGGCATTGTTGCTTTCCGCACATACATATGAAATCAAATATTGGAAATCCACTCTGCACGGCAATGCAGATGGTTTCTCAAGGTTGCCTTTGCCAGTCAAACATCAAGATATTGCCTAGAAGGAAATCTTTTACTTTAAACAGGTAGAGAATACACCCATCACCGCTACTCAGGTAAAGAAGGCAACTTGCATTGACCCAGTATTGTCCCAAGTTATGGACCTGGTGATGTATGGAACAGCACATATCCGGTCTCACCCGACCTTGTTATCTACATGTCCAGGAGGACGGAGCTATCGGTCCAATCTGGTTGTTTATTGTGGGGGAGACGTGTCATTATCCCACCTGAGATCACAGATGTTAGAACAGCTACATTCCGGTCACTGTGGAATAGTGCGCATGAAGGAAATTGCACAAAGCTATTTTTTGGTGGCCTGATTGGACAGTGATATTGAAGGGAAGGCAAGAGCTTGTATGTCATGTCAGGGCATGAGGAATGCACCCCAGTGGGCACCCCTGCACCCATGGGACTGGCCTGAAAACCCATGACAACATATTCACGTTGACTTCGCTAGCCCCCTTGAAGGAAGCATGTTCTTGGTGGTGGTAGCTGCCCATTTTAAATGGCCAGAAGTCTCTATAATGCAGTCCATTACTGCAGAGAGCACTATCCAAAAACTACGGGGACACTTTAGTCATTTCGGTCTGCTGAACAACTTGTGAGTGACAACAGACCGCAGTTCGTCTCAGTAGTTTCAAAAGTTTATGAAGACAAATGGGATACACCACATCACGTCAGCACCATATCAGACATCCACAATTATCCATTCAAAAGCATCTGGCACCTTCTTGCTATCCTACAGAAACACACCTCATGCTACAACCAAGGCATCCCCGGCCTTTCTAATGATGGGATGATAGCTGCGCACTTGCTTTGATCTTCTGAAACCTTCTGAAACCCGACAAATTGTGCAATGTCAGCAGCAAGGTCAAGTCATCAGGCTTTCACCCAGAGCAAAAGACCAAACCTTTAGCCCGGGACAGCCAGTTTTGGCTCAAAATTATACTTCTGGAGCTAAATGGGTCCCTGCCACTGTCATCGCTCAAACAGGATCTGTTTCCTACATAGTCCAGATTGGTGGCAACATGTAGCTCAGCTGTTGCCAGGTCATGTCAGTCCTGAGGACACATCTTCAGTTGAGTTGCCTGACTTCACCACTTCCGGCAAGACACCAAATCAAGAGTCACCTGTTCCTGACTGTCCCCTTCATTACTGCCCGTAATGAGCTGATACCACCATCCTCACCCATTCCCTGCGAACCATGAGCCCATTGTCAGGCCTGCGCCCAAGACACTTTCGGGTGCAACAACACCAGAAGTCCACCATAATCCACCTAGAGATGGAAGGCCTCCTCAATGGCTGGATCTTTAGCTAGGGCGAACCCACGGTTACGGGGCAAAATAATCCCCAGGGTTTACCTGGGAACGGAGGCAATCTATCTTCCTTCTCTAGTTTAGTGTTTGTTTTATTTAGGGGATGTTCTCATTAACGGGGGAGGAATATGTTGTGTATTTGGTTGTCACGGTAATAGAACCTTGTTGTTGCTATGGCAACTGAGTTAGATTATTAGGGGATAGCCCAGCCAGTTTTGGCTGGTTTGGTTAGTTCAGTGCGTGGCAATAAATGGCTGCTTTTAAGGTTTACAGCTCTCTGTGTCTCAAGTGTTTTCTTCCTAAAACTGCTGCCCCCCAATGATATAACAGATTGGTCCTGCTTTGAGAAGGGGGATTGGCCTAGATGACCTCCTGAGGTCCCTTCCAATCCTGATATTCTATGATTCTATAATTCTATGTGCCAATATATATTTATGCCTGTATCTGTAATTTTCACTCCATGCATCTGAAGAAGTAGGTTTTTTACCAATGAAAGCTTATGCCCAAATAAATCTGTTAGGCTTTAAGGTACCACCGGACTTCTCATTTTTTTCGTTTTCTTTCTGATATTTTCATGGCAAGAATTTTCAAACTTGTTAAAATTTCCTAAACGCATAGGTTTTTAAAAAAAGAAATGAAAAATGGAATAAATACATTAAGCCAGGGGTCAGCAACCTTTCAGAAGTGGTGTGCCGAGTCTTTATTTAAATAAGTCTTCACTCTAATTTAAAGTTTCGCCAGTAATACATTTTAATGATTTTAGATCTGTTTCTATAAATCTATAATATATAACTAAACTATTGTTGTATGTAAAGTAAATAAGGTTTTTAAAATGTTTAAGAAGCTTCATTTAAAATTAAATTAAAATGCAGAGCCCCCCGGACCGGTTGCCAGGACCCAGGCAGTGTGAGTGCCACTGAAAATCAGATTGCGTGCCACCTTCGACACGTGTGCCATAGGTTGCCTACCCCTGCATTAAGCATTGGTTCTAATGCAACCTTGGAACACCTGATGGTTAACTTTTTGCCATGATGAAAACTGATCATTTCTTCCTATTCTTTGATTTCTCTCTCTTAGCCAGTTTCTGGAATAATTTAGCTTTACTTTACAGTTTTTAAACCAAAAGAAGATAATGTCTAGCTAAGCACCCATACTTTCCCAATTCACCTTTGATAATTCTGTCCCCATTTTTGTTGAAATCTATTAAAGGCCACAGGCTTCTGAGCCCAGAGAACATTAGCACTGCTTAGGACTTACTCCCCTGAAGTATGTGATCTCCTTGTAGCACAGTGCCATCTAGCTTCTCTCTTTATGGCTGTTCAGCAAAATGGAACAGTTGCATGTTGTAAGAAATATTTCCCTGTGGCCAGTCTTAAATGGATTATGGTCACACAGCAGGTCTAGCATATTTGCCCACATATGAAGGGCTAGATGCTTTCTTCACATCATGAATAAACTATAGAAAGGGCCTAAGGACAAGGAAACTCCACAGTGAAACCATCATGGAGTTCCTCCTTCGGCATTCCATTCAGGGTGGAAATATGGAGACAAAGGTTTATTCCTCTGAGGAACAGGCCACAGGAGCCATCCCCCACAACGTGAAGAACTGGAGATCCACACAGATCCTCAGGGAGACCCTGTGCCCTTGCTATAACGCTGGCCCCCAGTATTATCCAACCCTCACTTATCGGCAACATGGCTATACTGGAGCAGTACTACCAGATATTCTTTCCCCCAGAAGCTCCTCTTTAAAAAGTGCTCCATGTCCCAAAGAGGTCTCACCGAAGAGATTGTGCAAATCTTCCTACAAAGCAAGAAAGAGAGTGCGGACAAGCATGAGCTAAAGGGATGAGACCTCTCATCGAGTGCCCACTGGGTTTTTGTGGGATCACTCTCTACCCCTGGTAGTCCACATACCTGTAAGATGGAAGCTAAACTAACTGTCACCGTGAGAACCTACAATATCCCCCTGGAATAAGCCTGCCAAGATGGAAACCCTTTTTGTGTAAAGAGTTTCTATGTGCTCAGCAAGAGTCTGAAATACATTAAAAACTGCTAGTGGTGAACAGAAACTGTCTTTGCTTCCCTTTTGATGAAGCCTGCTCTCCATTTCAAAGAATGATAGTACAACAGTAGATAGAATTTGCCACAAGTCTGGGCCTGCCTTACCCCCTCAGTTGCTCCCTTGGGCCAAGAATAAACAATATCCATTTTACCTTTCTGACCGTACTTGCTTCATCCTTGGGGTGCTTTTTCTGCCATGGAGGGAAATTTCCTGCTGTATCTCATCACAGAATATGATCCATTCCCCACACAGTATTGCCACCATGTGAATATAATTAGCATCTCTGCGCTATTGTCCAGCCAGGCTTCGGGCCTCAGCTGCCGACAGACTTAATTTGGAACTGCCAGGTTTCCCTTGGATTTCTACTAGCCACTTAATGTCTTAAAGGAGAAGTGCAAAACTTTTGTGGGGACGGGGAAGTGTTTAAAATCCCAGGTCAACTAAGGAATCTGGCTCACAGTTGCACAACTCTTACTCATGTTGAGAAGACCTTACTCCTCACATAATCCCCTTGAAATCAGTGGAACTACTTTAGGAGTAAGGTAGAACTCAATGAGAATAAGGATGGCAGGATGTTGCCTGACATGCACAGATTTTAAAGTAAGGGGCCAGTTTGTGCATTTAGCCCATGGCCTGCAGGTGGATGGCTCAGAG
Organism: Mauremys mutica; assembly: GCF_020497125.1. NCBI lineage: Eukaryota > Metazoa > Chordata > Testudines > Geoemydidae > Mauremys > Mauremys mutica. Next base: position 112,791,981 of record NC_059079.1, on the reverse strand, counting down.
TGCTTCCATTTCTGTGCCTTGCTAAAAGGCCAGAGTGAAGAGGTAGGCTGTGTCCTGCTTCCCCCCTCTCCCTATGAAGCTTGCAGAGGGAACTGTCCCTATGCTGGGAATGCAGGGTGTGGGACACATCGGTGAAAATTGTTGCATTGTCCACACCGCTATGCATTTGCCCTACCACTAAGGATTACCTGGTCCTATGATTAAATCAAGATTTTTAATAGAAATACGTGCTGATGCCTTGACTAAGGCCTGTGTGAAATGAAGTCTTAGTGCCAATCCTAGCAGACAGGTGTCTATGTCACCAAACCATGACCACAACTGGAAATAACTGGCACTTAAATTGCTTTCTATGCTTATATTTGAACCAAATGTTGATGGTAAAATATTATCAGCAACCATATTAGAATGATAACTAGCCAACATTTTGAAGCAGGGTAGAAGCTGTTTTCAAAAATCTGCTAATACAGAGTAATGTTCAAATCTGTGATGTGCTCCACAGGTGATAAGAGCAGGGAGTAGAAGTATGTCCCAGCATGGCTGCTATCACATTGGGACACCAAAATCTGAATGTGCTTTTCTAATCTTATGGAGTAATCTGAAATGTGTTGAAGTTAAAAGTCTCATAGTAAAATTCACTTCCTCACATTCTACATAGGCTACTAAATGCAAGAGCTGAATATATCCACTAACATATTATCTAATTTATTATATGTGTGCTACGTGGGAAAATTGTTATTCTGAAAACCATAACTTTACTTTAACTACCTTTCTGTATTTAAACAGATGCCCTCAATGTTGCATTCACATAAATTTTTGCATTTAATTTTCTTATCTTTGTTTGTTTGTTTGCTGGTTGGTTGGTTGGTTTATTTGTGAGCAAACAATGAGAAAGATTGTTCTTCAGGGCTGGACGAATAAGGCTGCAATATACATATATAAAAGCAACAGATGATAGCAACAGTACCACAAAAAAAGATACATTTTAATGTCTTCATCTTGCTGTCCTTGAAGCCCATGGGAGTTCTGCTATTGCCTTCCACAGGAACAGGCTCGTGCCCTGAATTTATATCTTTTGAAAGATGCTGTGGCAAATCTCCTTCCTATAAATTGCTCTGTCAGGAGTCCGTGGTCTAATACAAGCATAATTTACAGAAGTATTGTCTGAACTTTATTTCCTGGCACCTGGCACCTGCTCTGGATCACAGGAACAAAGGCCACTATCCTCTGCCACATCAGGAATCTCAATATCTACTGTTACATTTGGGCAATTGTGCACAAAAGGGAAGGGCTTCATCCAGCTAATCAAGCACCAGAGCACATGATGTTGAGCATGCTCAGAAGTGAATTTTTTTTTTTTTTTTTTTTAATTCTTCAATTCCAAAACCCAGCAGAGGGCCGGGAGTCCTCAAAAGGAACTATTCACATATACAGTCTGGAGAGTTTGTGTTCATTTCAGTTGTTCAGGGAGAAAAAGTAGTCTCAAAAGGCTGATATTTTTTCTTTTTCCTTGCACCTCCAGTTACTCAGAAATAGCTGAGAATTTTTTCCTCAAACTTTCAAAAAATTATTCACCTCTGGGCTGAGACAAAGTATAGAAAGTTTTGTGCATTTTGTTGTATGTTATGAGCACACGACAAAAGAAGGTTACAATGAAAGTTCTGACATTACTGTAACTATTCTTCTTTTGTGTGGCTTGGGGTAGATAGCAACAACTTTACTGTAACTATGATGGTTGCTACCGGGCAGCAGGTATAACATAAGAAAGTTAGAGCGTACAATAGCATATATGATCCCACAAGAAACAAAAGAAAATCATTTGTGCCTCTCTACTCAGCTGAAATGTATCCTGCAGTGTCCTGTTTTAGTGTCACTCTCCTGTGTCTATTAATAACACATGACAGTTGTAATGTACCAGAAGAGCCAAAAAAATATTTTCTGCTGTAAAATCCTGCAGGGAAAGCGTTCATATCCTCACCATATACTGTACTTATTTTACTGTTCAGACCATGTTATATCAGCTCTGTTATTCTCAATGTATCACGGAAACTACTACACTACCTGGCCTAAAATCAGTGCAAAACATCTGGGTGCTACACAGATTGCCACCAACAGCCCTTTAGTTTTCTGCAAAAGTCAACACAATGAAATAAGGCCCCATTAAGCAGTACTGAGCCTGTACCATTACATGTCAGTATTCCTGCCTACCCCCGTCAGATTTTACTAATCTCTGCTGTCTGGGGGAGTGCAATAACACAGACTGGAAAATTCCAATTTACAGCTAGGGGAGGAGTCAGAGTGGAAGAAAGCAAGGGCTGTTTTGCTCATGGGAGGAATTAGCAGATGCACGTTACACTGCCTGGTATCATACACAGCACAGCTCATAAATAGAAGCTGCTTACTGGCCATGGCAATGTATAATAATTTTCTCCAGCTACTACTGGTTGATTATGAGAATTCCTCCCACAGTACAAGGGGAGAAGCTTGTTCAAAGCGTGGAGTCACCTCAAATGTGCCCAGTAAAGAATTAAAATATACAAACCTTGCGAGAGTCCCAGTGGGGCCTGACGAGTATTTCAGCTCGCACAAGACCGTCCCCTTCCTACCACCCTTTTACTAGTTATGTATTATTATTCAAATAGCACAAAACTGAAGCAGGCACTTTGCAGAAACCAAGACACCTACATGGAACAGCTTCTATTCTGACCAGATAAAAAAATCTGAGATGCAACAGTACCCCTGTACTGAGCCTGGTGACTTATGTTCAACTAAAGAATGTCTTTCCAGAAATGCCTCTAGTCCTGATGTGAACACATCAAAAGATCACAAATCCCCCATTTCCCTTCGTGGTCTGTTCCAATGCTTAATTGCTCTGTTAAGAAATTGTGTATTATTTTTTATTTGAATTGGTCTGGCTTCAGCTTACAGCCATTGGTTTTGTTATGCCTTCCTCCATTAGTTTAAAGAGACCCTTTAGTACCCTATATTTTTTTCTGCCTGTGAAGGCACTGAACTACAGTAATCAAGTCACCTCTCAGTTTTCGCTTTGGTGAGCTAAACAAATTGTGCTCTTTAAGTTTCTCACTGTAAGGAATTTTCTTCAGCTCTTGAATAATGTTTGTGGCTCTTTTCTGCACCTTTTCCATTTATCAACTGCCTTTTTAAAATGTGGCCCCCAGAACTGGATGCGGTATTCTAGTACTGGTCTCACCAGTGCTGCACACGGAGGTAAAATCACCTCTCTGACTCCCTGTTTATACATCCATGGATCAAGGATTTGTCCCTTAGTTTTTTATTTATCATGTGCATGTCAGTCTTCCACCAGGCACTCAGTACAAACAACCTCATCTAAGTCCCCTGAGCATACACAACAAATGCTTTTTCTAAGCATAGAAACTTGCAGTAAAGACTTTAATGATCTGGAAAAGAAATAAAGAGGTGGCGTGGGAGAGAGTGGTAGAATAACCAGAATGCATGGGAAAGAATGGAGTCAAAGTGCAAAAATAGAACCTTTTTTACACTTTAGACAACTGTGTAGAGAAAAGCCATTTGTTTCTGTCACTTGGAGAGAGGACTTTTGACTTTAAGTGAAGCTGCAATAATCTACTTGCATGTTTTAGGATGAAAGGGAGGTGGAAATTATATGTTGTCATTTTTATTTGCAATTTTTCCTTAACAAAATGCTGCACTTGAACTGCTTCATTTGAATTAATCTATATGAGAATGTTTTAAAAATAGCATCAGTTTGGCAGGTTGGGAGCAAAGATCACGTTGTTCTAGCAGCTACCTGAGTCAAGAGGTGAACTGGGGTCTCTTGCTAGCTCCTTATGAAGTCGATTTCTGGCACTTGGTCTTCATGAGGTTGGGGATGGCTACTCACATATACATCCCCTTCAAACTGATTCTCAGAGCAGCCGTGGCTCTAGCCTCTGGCATCACACTCTCCCATCACAATTGTAGCCACCTCCAAAGAGCAGGGATCCTAGGAGAGAGGGTGGATTCCTCAATGGCCAAGCCAACAATGGTGCTTCTGAATCAATGGTAGGATTTTTTAGGCTATACTCAAAACCAGCTTTTGAGTCATGATGTGTCAAAGTGACAGAGAATTTTGCCTGGTTACCTGCTGGGATTCCCACTGTATTCAATTACACATCTTGTCGCACTGGCTGGCTCAAGAATTTGGAATAGTAACCAGCTCTGAAAAGCCTTTCACCCGTAGGTTAGTATTTGAATGTGACCGAGGCAGGTCAATAGTGAACAAAAGTCATTACCATCTAACAGCTGATTGGTGGAGTCAATCAAGTTGTATACAGCATAGCAGAGATGCCAAGGAGAGAATGGGAGTCTGATCTACTTTCTCATCGCAGAGGCGGTGATGCGAGTGCTAGAGCACACCAGCATACTAGCAGCGCCGGCCTTCAGTGTTTCTGCTGTCCAGAATGGAAAACCTTTTCAGTAGTCCTCCCACCCCAGCCAGCTAAGGAAAAATTCCAACACAGCTGAGTGGCAGAGCAAGGTGGTGTCCCCAGAAGTTGGCAACCAAAGCAACCCACCTGCTCACTTGCCCCTAAGGCTGGCTTGGCACGCTACATCAGCGTTGGGAAGCTCACAGTGTCACTGGCCATGGATTATTTATACTGTAGGAAGACAAAGCACTTAACTCTGGGTCAAGGAATAAATGATCTTTCTGAGCAGTAATTTTACAGGGGGAAGAGAGATCTGAAATTAAGACAAATTATGCTATGGTAATTTCTTTGTACAGAACAAAATTGCCATTTAATATTATTTTCTGGTCACCTGAATGTCTAAAGATGCACCCTCAAAGATTAGCAATCAAATGTAATTGCCTCAGAAGTTTCCAAAGGCTTTCCAGCTGTTCTGTGGAATTTAATACATACACATATATCTGAAAAAAAATCCCATGTGCAGCTCTTAGGAGATAAGAGTTCTGTACATGACAGTATTCATTTAGAATGTAAATTAAATAAGCGTGGGTTTCAAATATTGCCCTATAAAAATAAACAAGCATTTTAGATTTAATCGGCACATTATTCCAGAAGGGACTAAAGCCAGCTGCCTCCAATTTTTCTTGTGGTGGATGTTTGAGTCCAAACATGGTGCTGCTTTAAACACAAGACAGCTATCTTCTCTTGTGAATACAGTATTTGGATTTGGTTGGCTGATTTGTTTATTCATTTAACATTTACTCTTCTATTTATGGGCCCAGTCCTGCAAGATGCCGAATGCCTTCAGCTCCCAGGACCTCAGTGGGAATTGAAACTGCTCAGCGCTTGTGGGTTTGGGCTCTAGGATTGTTTTACTGTGGTGAGAATAAGTCTAGCAGTGATTAGACAGAGTGCTCAGCCCTGGGTGGCAGAGTACTTGGCAGTGCTCAAGAGTGACCATTGGAGAGAGATTCCTCCCAGCCCTCAATAGCAAGAAGGATGGTGACAGCTTTGGCAGCTTTGGCAGAGAGACACAGTGGATCTCCCGCTCCCCCAGAGAGGGCGCTGAAAAGACGGCAATAGTGGTGGTGAAGTGCAGACATTCTGTACTCGTGGTACCTTGCTGTCCTCCTACTCCCACTGAGTCTGTCAGGTGAGTACTCTGGCCTCTATAACAATGTTAACAGTCTCATACAGATCTGTGGTTAGCTAAAACAGTCTCGTTTGAGCTCCCATTTCACACCTTCCTTTTCACATAGAAACCAAGTGACACATTTTGGGTGGGAGGAGCAGACCCAAGGATCTCCCTCCCTGTTCCCTCGTATTCCTCCCCAAAAGGCTCAGGAGGCCCCATATCTGCCTGTTTAGCCTTTCAGATGAGCATGGGATACACACCAGGGGGCTTGCTGTAGCAGAGGGGCCATTCAAGCGTACTGCAAAGCAAACCATCTGAGCTGAGGGAAGCAAAGTGCACAGAGCTTTGTAAACTGTAAACTTTTCGGTTGCTGTAGCCACAGCTGCTGAAGAGGAGGCTGTCTTACCATCCCTTCCCCAAGGTCTTACCATCTTGCTGCTGTTCCTCTCACATAGCTACACGACTTGGGAGCTTTCGCTCCTGATCCCCACCACATTAAAATCAATGTAGTTGTACCTTTGTTAAGATGGCACAAACATACATAAGCTCCCTTCCATATTCTCAGCTAGCAAGATTTAGGCAATCAATGCAGACAACTTGCTAAACCCAATGGTATGTGGGGTTGTGGGAAAAGTGCATTGTATTGCTCTGCAGCAACTCCAGCAATCTGAATGAGCAGCACTGATGGACTTTGGAAGGGGCTACAATCAGCTCTGATTGCAAGACAGCACGTGCGATGATAATGTTAACATTATAACCTAGCATCTCCAAAGAACGGCATTACAACAACAGTCCTTTTGGGAAGAAGGAGCTTTTAAATTGCTTTTTTTAAAGGAGGTAAATGTGGACAGTCCTGATTTTTGCATCTTTTTCTTATATAGGCTCCTATTACCCCACATCCCCATCCCGATTTTTCACACTTGCTGTCTGGTCACCCTAGGTAAATGAGAGGATTTTACGTCCACTCCCAGAATAAATGCGGAGGCTGCAGTAATGGCTACCAGAAAGCTCCATTGCCACTCTGTATCCTGAGTGGGAGGATTTACTGCCCTCTTGACCCCCCAAAATACTAGGGAATCCATTCACTACTTCTGTGGTCTCCCGCTTGGCCCAACCTCTAAAATCCCTTTGTAACACTAATGTGGTTTTGTATCCAATTGACTAAACTAAGACGCCCTAATTATTACACCTGTTAAACACCTGGTGGTAGAATGAGGCTCCAGTCTCACTGTGGCAAGCTGGACTCAGCTATCTACTGGACCCTTCATATCATCACTCGTGTGACCTGCACCACTCCAGTTTTCAGCCTTCCTGTCCTGGTTGTCACTGCTTCCCCCGTGATGAGGTGTGAAGGCAGGGCCTTGGACACATTACTGTGCACAGGCAACTAGCAAGTCACCGTACTTCACAATCTCATCTCAAAGCCACATCAGAGAGGCCAATTAAAGTCAAGGTACCCCTATCCTGAAGTAGTTGAGTCTCTCGGTCAGTACATCAGACACGATTTTCCTAAGGAACAGCAGCAGCAGGTGGTGCAGGACTATATTTTGGATCAAAGGCGCATTTCTTGGCAGATAGGGGTGCAGATCGGAGTCGTCTAAGTCTCTCCAGATCCACTCTTACATAGTCTCAGTACAACCATATAAACCAAAAGACCCTTCTTTGATACAAGAGGATACATGTAGTCATGGGAGGTTTAACTTACATGTTTACCATTCGGGCTTCTTGAGCTCCCTGACCTGCCCCTGTGGCCGTGGCACTCCAGAACAAACAGTGTGCCATCTGCTTGTGGACTTTCCTCTTTATCGTCTTCATGGTGGACAGATGAACTTAACATCTCCAGATGCTGCTGCTCTAATACAGGGCTGGCTCCAGGCACCAATGCAGGAAGCAGGCGCTTGGGGCGGCCAAGGGAAAGGGGTGGCACATCCAGGTCTTTGGCGGCAATTTGGCGGCGGGTCCCTCCGTCCCTCTGGAGGGAAAGGACTGGCCACCGAATTGCCGCCAAAGAATGAAGTGGCGTGGTAGAGCTGCCGCCGAAGTGCCGCCGATTGCGGCTTTATCTTTTTTTTTTCTTCACCGCTTGGGGCGGCAAAAAAGCTGGAGCCAGCCCTGAGTGGCTACATCACTTACCCAACGTCTAATTCATTATTTGTGCTGTCATTAACTATATGCCAGAACTACTAACACAATAAAACAAATAGTTGGACATATTATAATACTATATACAGAGAGAGAACCTGCAGGTTATTTTGATCAAAGAGAATTTCCCAGGGCAGAGATCAGTGTCAAAATTTGTTTCATTTAAAGTGCTGCCCAAAAGAATCCAAAGCAAATTATGTTAAAAAACAGAGTTTTCTCCATTAATACAAGAGCATTTCAGCATGTAATTTATTCCTCTCCATGCCTGAAACCTCCAGTGGGAAGTATAAGGAGGATTTTGTTTGGAGAGCAGATCTAAGTATAAATGTAATTACTTACTCCTATGCTCTCCAGGCAAAATGTAAGTATAAATATAAGTATATATATGTAATCATTGAAGTACAATAGGCATCTGAGGAGTCAGGATAATTTGGGTGAAATCTAAGCAGTGAACTAGATGAATTCGCTCAAGAATATTAAAACAGGCTGCCAACTAGAACTTGAAATAGCCACCTGGCCTTTGGGATATTGAGTCATCATATCATATGAGATGTTAAATGCACAAAGAACATTTAGAGAAGTGTGGTTGCAAGATCAGGTTAATATGTGTTGCAACAAAGATTACCTGTATTTGGAGGCTAGGTCTCAGGTGTTATCATTTAGCACATCCCCCCCTAAGGAACTGAACAAATCCTGTCATCATTTAAACTGATACACATCCAGAGTATTCCTGTTGATGTCAGTAGAACTACTTGGGCTTTACCAGGGTGCCAGTGGAAGCAGAATTTATCCCACTAATCGGCTCTTCAGACCAATCTGTTCTTTAAGAATTAATGTTACAAAAGCATTTTGAGAAACTTCCTCTGCTAAGAAATGTGGTGATTTTAAAAGTCAGACGCTCTTTTTGAGTTAATTCAGTACAAAGCCTCACAGTTCCTGCCAGCAATTTCATACATGCATCACAATTCGCAAGTTACCTTTCTTATCGCTTAAAAAGTACCATGGCCTCTGATAGAGGGTGACACTGCCATGAAAGTCATTCTTGCTTGGCTGTCTATCTCTAGCAACAAGGACTCTTCGCTTTGAAGCCTGGCCAAATAATTCCCTTGAAAGGGAGAATAAATCCCAAGAATTTGTGTCTCCATTAACTTGGCTTGTCTGTAAGACTCATTGCCTACAATCCTTATCAGGCTATTAGCTACTCATACTTTAGCATGTTCTTACTACTCAAGTGCTAACAGAGCAAGGTGCTGGGATGATGCTTCTTGCTGAAAAATACAAAGACATTTAGACTAGATTAAAATATGGTATTTTGTTGATTTTAAATCTACTGTAATACCATGATGATCATGCAGAAAAAGCGCCACGATGGTCATAGACTAGCATCTGGCTTTTAAAATTGTTATATTTTTGTGATGCAGATAGTAACATAATGCTCTACCAGTTGCAATGGCGACATCTCTTTGGTGTTTGGTCCTTTGGAGTGGCTTTGGAGAGACAAAAACAAATCTGTTTAGTTTCTTTTTCTAGTTGGGGAGGGGTTTTCCTGGAACAGAGTTTCCAGCTTCTTCCCCAGAGAGAAACAAGTAAGTGCTCATCAGGTCAAAGACTAGTCCTATTCAGCTCATTGGGCAGGTGGGGGAAGAAAATGAGGGGAGTGAGCCACCCCACAGTTTTCATCAATTAAGAGTTCCTGAACTTACATAGGGCTAAACCATCTTAAAGTTTCTGAACTTACACAGGGCTAAACCATTCTATCTCCGTGTGCTTATTGACATATATGTGACTCCTCTGCAGGGACATTATAAGAGAATGAAGAACTTCGTGTCTGGTACATAGTTGGTAGGATACTTGTATAGTCTGGTATTTTGTATGTTGTTTGGTTTTCATAAATCCAAATGATATTTAGGTAGCAAACTACAGTGTAGCTGGGAGGGCCAACACAGGAATTTTTTGCACCTATTTCTGTTCTATGATGTTTTACTTGTAGTGTAACACCAATGGTTTGTTACAATGGCCGATCTCAACAATTACCTTCGTCATGTTTGTGGATCCACATGTTTCTTGGAGCGCAGTGCCCTTGCACAGCCGCAGGTGAGCGATAGCAGAAGTTGGTCACAAAGCTCCCCTGCACCTTCTCCTTGATTGACTCTAGTTCTGAAGACCGGGGTGAAATCCTGGCTATACTGAAATCAGTGTCAAAAGTCCTATTGACATCCATTGAGCCAGCGTTGTACTCTAGAGATCTACTTCAGTGAGAACTGCCATGTGTGGGTGCTGGCGCTCTAGGAGGTAAGCAGCTTGTTCACAATTCATTGTGAAATTTTTTTGACTAGTATTATTTTTGTTCTTGCACATGTTCTGAGCCTGCAGTCTGCCTACCATGTCAGAATTCCTGCCAGTGTTTTCTCTGGTGTTCATCCTTATTGTGATGCCCATTCTCTTTTTTACCTCACCCCAGATTTTAATTCAAATGACATGTGGGATCTGAACCTTTGAGGTTAACACCTAAAACCTGTCAGCTATTCTCTATCTGCTTCCATAGAGATCCAGTCCTGCACCAAGCAGAAGTGGTGTTTCTTGACTTGGAGTGCCCGTGGCAGACACAGTGCTGGAGGTGGCAGTGGCAGCAATAAAGTAACTTTTCTTTTTAAAATAGGAACCAGAAAGGCTCACATGGAAGTCAGCTGAGTGTCAGGATCTTCCTGTATTGAGGAACCACTGCCTCTTGCACTTTCTCTAACAATATGTAAAATGGGTACTGCTCTGATAACAGCAACATATTTGTCCAGATATCAGTACAGTTACCTTTTCTGTCTCTGCTAAATATATGGCTGATGTCTAGTTGGCTCGGGGCCTGGCATACCAGCTCAGGGCCTGATCCAGCTCCCTTCAAAGTCAATCAAAAGTGTCACACTGAATTTAATGGCAGTTGGATCAGGCTGACATTTCCCATTCCATGTTATTTGATGACAGATCCCACAGCGTTTGTAGCTCTCCTTTGCAATGCCTTCAGGGTGCCGACATGCCCTACCACTTTTATGCTGTCTCATTCCTAGGGACTGAGGACATGCCCTTCATGGAAATCTACATTAGAAGTATCTGAACAGTCCAGACTTCGGAATCACCGTATGTATGACCTCTCTCCTCTGTAGTGATGACACAAAGTATGTATCAGCAATTTTACTAGGAAGGGGAATTTTACTTCCCCTTCAAAAAAATGTTTTTTTGTTGAGTAAAAGCACCATTACCCAATCTTACACTGCCCACATTCTATGCTCTGTGATTTGAGGGTTTTCAAGCATGTAAGGACTCTACTCCAGAACCTTTTCTCTTCCCATTTCCTGAGAGGATTTTTCTTTTTTGTCCACCATGACAAATGACAAACTTCATGGTCTTCACTTCAGGTTAGGGATTCTGAGCTCAGGTGCCTCCTTCTTCCAGGGTTCTCTTGGTAATTAGTGGGTTGTCTCTTTTAACTCTCCTATATTTCTGGTTTCCTTCACCTTTCTGACCTAGATGTCCATTTTCTCTTTGGAGCTAATTTTTGCTTCCTACCAGTTATTACACGTTATTATCTGTGATGTTTATAAACATAGTCTCTGTTGCCTCTTATTGGACATGGTATTGTGATTCTCACTGGGATTTATGCATTTATTACAATGTAGAGTAATTTTAGCGTTCCAGGGAGTATATTAACTTGTGCAGTAAAATCTACCTTTAGGGGGAATTCCAGGGGCAGCTGCAGTCAGGAGAGAACCTGGAAAATGGTTCCTGCCAAAGCCATGGTCTCTAGGGACCAGGAGGAGCACATTACATGAGAAGTATTCCTTGTATCTGCTGCTACTGCTCTCACTTAATAATGGTTTCATTTTACCCCATTCAACTCCAATGAATAATGTGTTTACCTCATGATCTACATGACTCAAAAAGTAGGACTTCAGTGTGGTACCTTCCTTTGCTCACTGTTATTTATATTTTGGGCTTATGAATTTGTGTTTATTTTTTCTATATTTTCTCATTTATTTTATGCAGATTATTACTTGATACCTGGATCATAGATCAAATGTAATTAATTAATCATAGACATTTTTAAAGCATGTTTTACATTTTTGTCCTGGATTCTTGCCACTTGTACTTGGCAATTAAGGGCATGCCCTCTGAATAAAAAACTGAACACTACAAAAATTAGTAATCAATATCTGCTTTATATTCTGCAAACTCTGCTTCTTGATTTTTTGCATTAGTGGCATTTTTCCCAATTTAAACTGGACACAGAAAATCTGCTTTTACCTTGTTTCTAATGACAGCTTCCTACCAGCCAGCGCTTGTCCCCCAAAATATCCTTTGCTAAATACTGGCTTCATATAACCCCTAGAACAAAACCACTGAAAATAGGAACATTGTGTTCATTCCTTCACATAACATGTTCACTCTTTCCCTATTACTGAGTAAGGGCACGAAAGCTGGAAGATGTCAGTTTAAATTGCTTCTTTTAAAAGACAAAAGACAACTTTTTTTTAATCCACCTACAGTTTAACAACCTAAAATTTGTCAGCTGTTTTGATTCCGTTATTTAAATAAGACAATGTATGATTGCAGAAATGGATAGACAGTCTAGGGGAAAATCAATCAGTGCATTCCTAGAAAAAAGAGCCATTTTAGGGGCAATTGCCTTTAAATGCCATTAAAAATAATGAATCTGTTCAGTGGCCCTACTGGAACCAGCAGACTCAGTCCAACACTCATTCTATTCAGCGGTAGGTGATTGGCCTGAGCCTCAAAGACTGGATCTGAGGTGTTAGGATCCAGGATTTTGATTTGAACTCATCTCTAGTGCTTCATTACCTGACTTATTTCCATATTCTTATGACTCAATCCCCAAAACCACAGGCTTTTGGGCAGCTTTATTCATGCAAGTCTTGTCCCGCTGATTTCAAAGGGACAACTCACTTGAGTAAAATTACTCAGGTATTTGTAGGATTGTTCCCATAAAACCCAATCATGCAAAAAATATTCATGTGAGTAACTTTAACTAGGTGAATACTCCAGGACCGGCTCTAGGCACCAGAAAACCAAGCACATGCTTGGGGCGGCACAATTCCAAGGACGGCATTCTGGATGGCTTTTTTTTTTTTTTTTTTGCTTGGGGCAGCAAAAAACCTACAGCCGGCCCTAGAATAGTCCCATTGACAATAACAATGCTAACATAATTAATTTTATCCTGGGCTTAAAAAGATTTTTCCCCTCTGAACTGTTCTTGATATTCTCCATCTCTGGTATATTTATTTTGCCAGTTCAGTTTTGGAATTTGTGTGAAAAAGACACATTGTAATCCTCTATCTGAAAGCAGCAGAGGGTGCTGAAACCATCTACACAGCCTACAGGGGGATTTTTCCTAACTGTGCTGTGGGTTTCCCCATGTAGAGATTTCCTACACTCCACCCCAACCAGAATTGTTATAAAGAGCTGAGTAACTGTTACAACTGTCATTTTCAGAGCTGCAGACTCACACCATGTTTCTTCAGAGAGAACAGAGAGCCAGGGGTTGGAGCTAGCTTTCTTTTCATAATATATCAATTGCAAAAATTTAGACAATGGGAAGAATAATTCCATCAGTGACAGTGCTTTTACTGGTGTTTGTGACTTGTGAGTTTTTGTTTTGTTAATTAATTAATTGTTGTAATTAATTTGCATTTTCCTTTATTTTAGAATCTTTTCTCTTTACGGAAAATGATTTTACATTTCAGTAAATAAAAATTTGTTAAGCTCAGTTAAGATATTCTGTTTAAATAACAAGAAAAATTTTATTCAGCACTGGCTATTCTGTAGTATTGCAGTCATTTTGTAATTTAGTTTGCTAAAAAATGTATTGCACTATAGAATCATAGAATTGTTTCGGTTAGAAGAGATCTCTAGCACATCACTGTAGGTTTGATTTTATTATCCCTGAAGCATCCCCGATAGATATCAGTCAAGTATAGTATCAGTCAAGTATATCTGCAGTGAAGGTGATTCTATAACCTCCCTTGGTAACATATTTACCTATTAGTCTGCTGCAAAGTTTTAGAGACAGATCCCAGCTGGTGTAAAGTCATGTTGTTCCATTGACTTCAATGGATTTACATTGTTCATCAGTTGATTAGTTAATGTGTGTAGAGTATTTTGGAGAGGGAAAGCACTATTTAAGTGCTAAGTATTATTAGTTTAACTTGTCCTACACAACTATTAGTTTAAAAATAGTGAAACAAGAGGCAGGCTTTAATAATCTCATATACTTTACTAGATTGCCGGTGCAAAGGAGAACATGAGCAATGAATGCTGCTGAATTTGCATTTTTCTCCCTTTTTCAGCTAAAGCTTTTGAAATTGAGATTACACCTGAAGACAATGTTGCTGCTCAGATTGGAGATAAACTTGAGCTGACCTGTAGTACTATTGGCTGTGAATCCCCAAGTTTCTCTTGGAGAAGCCAGTTGGACAAGCCCCTAGATGGGTCAGTGAACAGCAAGGGGAGCCGCTCCATCTTGACTATGGATCCTGTTGGCTTTGGGAATGACAATGAGTATCTCTGCAGTGCATTTTGTGACAATGTGAAAAAAGAAAAAAGCATCATTGTATTGATGTTTACTGTAAGTGATTTATTCCCTTTATATGTGACATTGGTGCAATGCTCATCATAATAAATGTGATTAATCATTCCTACAGCAGAGGGTCAATTATATCCCTAGCACAACAACTCCGGTATGGTTTAAACATATATTTCCTGGTAGGGGTCATAGCTTGGTGCAGGGCACCAATCTTATTAGGCATCTTATTCTTATTAGGCATCTTGAACTAGGCTACCTAGAATGAATTTAGTCTTCCTGGTTTTATTTGCTCTTGGTGTTTTCCTCAAAGTATATGAAAGCCAGAAGATAGTCCCCTTGAAGTGTTCAAAAAGCTGAAAAAAATATGCTCTGGGTGGAAATGTTTGGGTAAAATGTGAGTATTAAGGGCCTGATCCAAAGCCCAGTGAAGTCAATGGAAGTCTTTCTGTTGCTATCAGTGGGTATTGGATCTGGCCCTTAGGACCAAATCCTGCCCATTTTACTGATGCAAATTGTTCCATTGACGCCAACAGGCTTGTGAAGTGAGCAGGAGTTGGCTCATATTACAGGGATTTTGTAAATTCACTCTGCCTGCCACTATATTAGCTGCAAATACGAGGCACGGTTCTACACCACTGAAATCAATGGCAGTTTTGTCACTGAGTTCGTTGGGAACAAATCAATCCCATATACCTTAATATTTTGGCTTGGCATAAAAAGGTCTTTATATTTAATGGTAGCTGCAGTTATTTGGGAGCCACATTTAATAGCTACTGGGGGTAATAATTAAAATTAATAAAAGCTGGGCCTTCTAAATGAAGATACAGCACACGCTATGCCTTTTTATTCCAGTTATTTCTAAGAACAGTATTATTGTTGTCTGTCACTATTTAGAAATACATATATATGGTAGCTGTTAGTTTCTAATTCTATCAGTTAAAAAAGATCAATATTTTTCTACCTTTCATAAAATGCCATGATGTTTTTAACATGGACATGTATTAAAAGGAAAGATGGATCCAACCTATACCCCAGATCCAAAACCTCCAACTTTGAGTGTGTGTGTCTGTGGGGAAAGAGTCTGGAGGGTTAAAAACCCAAAACATAGAGCCATATTTCATGACTATAGTGTACTTAATCAAAAGCCAAGTCATGAACACATGTGAACTTGAGGGACTTTCAGTTCTAGCTCTAGTTTCAATGGTTGTCTCTTTGGCCTCTCTCTAGTAAAAAGTAACTGGTATTGTTCTTTTAGCTTTTCCCAGTGATCCAGTCATTAAGATCAGCACACCCCTGAATGTTGGGGAAAAAGCCAGTATCACCTGTATGGTTCCCAAAGTGTATCCTTCTGAGCGTTTGAAGATGCAGCTGGAGAAAGATGGATCTGTTCTTGGCATGAAAGAATTTTATCATGAAGAACACACCAAAACCACAGAGACAAAAAGTCTGACATTGACTTTTATCCCCACCTTTGAAGACATTGGGAAAGTGATTACTTGTGTGGCTGAATTACCGATTGATGAAATAGAATTTGAACCCAAGAAAAGACAGACTTCACAGAGATTGAGTGTAAACTGTAAGTATATTTATATTAGGGGTTAAATTTTACATTAGGATTCATGGGTCAGGGCTACAAAGTTAAGGATATAAACAAAAGTACTCCTGATCCACACTGGATCTCGCACTGATGTCAGTGACTGTACTGCACAAAGATCAAGGGTAGGACATGGCCCTTAGGTCATATCATCTCTGGGCACAGACTTGTAATCCCTTCATATGAATAATAACCATTGACTTCAATGAGCATTCTCCACATGGAGTACCCTGGGTTATTAACGTTAACTGTCACATTCAGTAACAGTGGAAAAAAAGCTATGCACGTCAGCCTTCAGAACCACCCTTATGTCTCATTCCTCTCTCCTTTTCTTTGGTAGCTGGAGCAGAATTCAATCAGAGGGCAAACATACACAGTCTGAATCAAAGAGAACAATAACTGTCTAAGCAGAGGTGCTTTTTTGAAAAATCTCCCTTGAATGCCCATGTAATTCCCATTTTAGTCAATGGGATCCACATGCATATATCAGGGAGCAGAATTTGGCTCTAAGCAATTCCTCTTGGAAAACCTCTAGTGTTGATTCCTCACTGAGCTCTCTGGAAAAATTGTTGCATTGTCCTATTGACATCACTGCTTTTGAAATGTTTCCCAGTATCTGAAGTGTTCCCTTGAGATCATTTAGCCTCAGACATAGATCGCATGTGTCATTAACTCAGCTTATTGAGCTTTTATCTCTTCCGTTTGCTTCAAGTTGGTCCTCAAAATACCAACATCACTGTGTCTCCAAGCAACACAACCATGCAGGGGGAAACTCTGATGCTCACTTGTGTTGTGTTGTACCGTCGCTCTACATATGCCAGTCCATGTTTCCCCACTCTCTTTTTTAAATTCATATGGACCCCCTTTACTGGCAATCCAGCAGGTCCAGGAGTTATCAAACTCCGTGGGGCTCAAAAGGGAGGGGGTTAGGGGTTCCCTAGCTCGAGGTATGCTGCCATGTTGGATTGCGATTCTTACCACGGCAGGTTCGCTTACTCACCAGATCAGCGGTCGGGGTCACCAGTGTTGTCAGAGCTGTACCGGTATGGTGCTCTGCTCTCTCCAATGTTGATATCACTCGGCTGCGTGCGTGAGTTCCCTCTGTGTGCTGCCCCAGCTCTGCGCAGATCGCTGACACAGCAGACCCGACGAGAACCCCCAATAACCACAGAGTCCAGTAAGATGCAAAGTCACATCGACTAGGTTTATTGCGACCTCGGACACAATGGCAATTCCCTGTAGGTTTCTTAACCTAATTCAGGGCATACTACGAGAAAGTGCCTCTTGGCAATGGACCCGGCTCAGTCAGTGGCGGGAATTTCCACTGCCCCCTCGGCCGGACAAAGACACAGCCCCAAGGATGCATTCTTATACACAGATACAAACAAGTTACACATCACACCTGACGTATGGAGGTGCAACCTTTCTACGTAGCACGGTACAACCCCTCTACGTATTAAGGTGCTGCCTCTCACCTTGTACATGTTGGTTCGATCAAAACAACTCTATCCATCATATTACCCTTTTGCCCCTGTCATTGGGATGGGCCAGCCTGTTCCTTGTTATCTGTGTGGAATGTGCAAGTATGTGAATGTTATGTACCTAAAAGGTACTGATCTTCTTGCAGCATCAGCCCTTTCCTTGCCAGCTTCTGTGAGCAGGGCCTACCTCTGGCTTACAGCTTAACTTTGCTTTATGTTAGCAAAGTCTTGACCATTACTTTAGTTCAGGCCTCAGGCCTCATACTGGGCCTTTATACCAAGGTTTATATCTTAGGGCCTCCTCTTACTACAACTTGTAGAACTACAAGTAATCCACCAGCAAGGATTGTTTGGGGGAAAGAGCTAGAGGATTCAAGTGTCCAGAACGTCATAGACAATGACACCCTTATCATTCCACATGCCCAGATGAGTGAATCTGGGATGTTCGTTTGTGAAGCCATAGATGATGCAACGAATAAAAACAGAGAGAACAACAGTGGTCATTTCTGTACAAGGTATGAGCCTGTAAGGGTTTGACTTGTCTGGTTCTATAGAATTTCAACTGATCTACGGGTGACTCCTGAATGAAGAGAGTGGGGACTCTGAAATAATGGAACTGGGAAATTTCAGGGTCCTCACTACTGTATATTCAGGAGTCAACTGTAGATATGCTACTGCTATTCAGGAGTCACGTTTGTCATTGCAAGGTCTGATTTTTCTCTCATTACAATGCCTGATGTTTAATTGCTTCTCTCTTTTTACTCTCAAGCTAAGATAAACATATACATAGCTCCCCTAGTCAATGGCCCAGTGTGGGTAAGATTTCTCCCATGTCCTCTGGGTGACTCACCCAACCCACATTTAAGGCTGCCCTCTGAAACAGGCACTTAAGAGCCTCTCTGGCTCCATGTGAATATGGTAGTCACCCTAAACGTGTAAGGGACAATAACCTCCTTTAAGACTGGAATGCCACTATACACGTAGCTGTGTGTGGCACATTGCCCAGGAGCCCTGTGTTGCTTCCAAAATCTGCCAGGTAATTATGTTTCCAGGTGGTTTGTGTATGCAGCCAGGCTGCCAACATGTGTGATTTTGTATTATGAAACCTGCTGCGCCATCTGACATTTAAATAAATTTTGTGTCAAATGTTATCTTTGCAATGTATGAATTTCTGAGCTCAGAATAGTCTTTTAGAGACCATTTCCTCCAGCAAACTTAAAATATGATGAATTATAGATGTCATCTATTGTCTGCTTCATTGACTACCTCTTTGAAATCTCACCTGAAAATCAATCTTTTCACCTGTCCCTATGCCTTTTAATTAAATTCTCCTTTTCCTTATTGTAATTGTATTACACAATTCTGTTATGACAGGCCCAGTCCTGTAGGTCCTGCCTTTGGCAAAACTCAAATTCAGATTCAGTCTCTGAAAAAGAACTGCAGGATCATTCCCTATAATATTTATTTGTTTACTTAAAATATAAGATTGTTGCCAAGACACCTAGGTGCACTGCATCAAACAAAGCAATCAGACAATGACAAGTCAGAGTCCCTTGCTTCACCATTATTTATTAATTCTTTTCCAACCCTATACAGCACTATTAGGAAATTTCATAATGTGATTAACATGTCTGACGGGAGGTGGACAGATCCCTGTGCACCCAAGGAACTCATTGCAGGATTAGGGCCTGGTTTGGTACTTACAATTGACTGCAGGCACAAATCTGACAATGTAGTGGGGTCTGTCACGTCCTTGCAGGCACAAATGAAATATATCATAATCTATCTTCTATTTGTGGATACAAATCCAGGGGTTTAAATATCAAATTTAACATTTCTTCCCACAGTTAATTTTGGGTACAAAATTAGAGGTTTTCTTTTTTTAAAAAATGGCTATACATATTAAACTTCAGCTGTATGAAAAGGATATTAATCATAGACTCCAAGCTGATAATTACAGACACTCAGTAAGGTGCAACTTGGTCATTTCATTTTTTTCTTTTCAGTTCATTCAAGTCTTAGCCTATCCTGACTGCAGTTACTCAGACACCGCTTGTCTCTTTGGATTGGTAGAGTTAGCCATTGTATACAATGGTACAATTTTTTTATTAGCATTATTATTCCTACAGATAGTCCCCAAAGGCCTCAATCCAGATCAGGGAGCAAAAGGAATTCAAGATGGTTTCTCAGGCCTCACCCACATTCTTAAAACCCAGTATTACTTTGGTAACTATTTCTCCTTCAATAGAAAGGCCTTCCATCTTTGCATGCAGGGGTGCCAAGAATTACAGAGCTCTCCATACAACCTTCCACAACTGTTCAAGAAGGAGATAATGTTCTGTTGAAAGCAATCCTGCTGTCAGGATTGTCTTAAGGAGAAAATCAGACAGTGAAAATCAGACTGTGCTTTACAGCGAGGATGGAGTTGTCCATATCTCAAGTGTGATGTTCCTAAATGCAGGAAACTACGAATGTGAAGCAGAGAATGCACTATGGGGAAGGCAAAATGGCATCAGAACTTAGCGGGGGATGTAAGTGTATATTATGCATTTCCTATGACCCAATGCAATAGTTCTTTCTGTGAACTGCTCCTCATTTACTTTGTTGCTGGATATAATCCTCAAAACAAAACCAAGTCTAAGAAATCAACCGAACCTATTAGGAACAGCCCATAATAAGGGGAGACTGGAGCAGCCCATCATCGCTTTAAGACAGAATGCCTCCTGTTACTCCACAGTTGACCTGGGAGGGGTACCATAATTTGGATGCAGTGTGATCCTCCCTCCCTGTGTGGCTGGCCAGAATGAAGTGCAGAACAGAGCTGTGCTTCTGCCTACTCTCTGGTCTACCCCACCCACTTTTTGGTGAGGTGCTCCCTAGGGGGAAGTAATACAGTCACATCCTCTGCAGTCCCCTGAGCACAGGGGCTGTGAATGAGTTGCCCTTATAGGGGCTGTACAAAAGGAGAGGGGAGTCGTCCCAATGTGCAGTGCGTAAGGGTTAGTCCCCATTTAGCCCTCAGAGTGATGGCAATCTCAAGTCAAGGACTGAGTGGGGATTGAGACTGTATTGCCCTCCCATCCATATAAACAGACCCTCTTGGTCAGGACTGAGGCACATTGGCTAAGGAGGGCTTGCACTGAAGCTCAAAAGCTATCTGTGCTGTATTTGATATGAGGCTAAATAGAGGATTTCAGTGTCCAGGGCTGACAATCTAGCACCTAATAAAGCATGCTCTCTTTGCTCCTGTTATTAATAACTAACAATGGATCCTTCATTTTAGATGGACCAAGAAATACGACGGTCTCTGTCACCCCCTCCGCCACAGTGAAAGAAGGGGGAGCTGTGACAATGACATGTACCAGCTCTGGTAATCCAGCTCCAAAGATCTCCTGGACAAAGCATTTGACCAGTGAAGAGTCGCAGTTTCTTTCTGAAGATGCAACTTTAACTATAAATAATGTAAGGCTGAAGACTTGGGGCTTTATCAGTGTGAAGGAGTCAACCAGTTTGGAAGAGAGAAAAAAACTGTGGACTTAATTGTTCAAGGTGCATTGTGATAAATGAAGGGGACGGAGAGGGGTGTAAAATCCCTCTTGGTAGCTGTTCTCTGCTTGCTTTATCTGTAAAGCAGTGGGTCTCAAACTTTTTTACTGGTGATCCCTTTCACACAGCAAGCCTCTGAGTGCGACCATCCTAATAAATTAAACACACTTTTAAAATATATTTAACACCATTATAAATGCTGAACGCAAGCGGGGTTTGGGGTGGAGGTAGACAGCTCGCAACCCCCACCCCCCCATGTAATAACCTTGCAACCCCCTGAGGGGTCATGACCCCCAGTTTGAGAACCCCTGCTGTAAAGGGTTAAAAAAGTCCCCCAGGTAAAGAAAAGGACACCTGACCAAAAGAGCCAATGGAAAGGCTAGAACTTTTTAAAATTGGGAAGGAAGCTTTCCCTTTGTATCTGTGGTTGCTCTCTCTGGGCTGAAGAGACGGGGCAGCAGGAATGCTGTGTAAAGTTTGAACCAGATATGAAAGTGATCAGATCCTATCTAGAACTGCTTTTAACAACCCAAATATGTAAGTAAATTAGCAATGTTTAGAAAGATGCAATTAGATTTATTTCTGTTTATTTTTTAAGGCTTGTGGACTCCTCTGTGCTAACCCAGATGCTTTTGCATGCCTGTAACCTTTAAGCTGTAACCCCCCCCCCAACCCCCAAGAAAGCTATTTTGGCTGCTTAATTTTGGAATTGCTCTTTTAAAAATCTAGCAAAAGCCTAAAATCCAGATGTATTTTCTTTCTTTTTGTTTTTAATAAAATTTACCTTTTTTAAGAATAGAATTTGGATTGTTGTGTCCTAAGAGGTTTGTGCCTATACTCTTTGATTCACTAGTGGCAACAGCTAATTTCCTGTTTTTTCTTCTCAGCTCTTTCTGGGGTGGGTGGGGGGGGAGAAATGAAAAGACTTGAGGGTACCCCACAGAGTGGAATTCCCAAGTGCTCCTTTCTGGGTCCAAGGGCGTTTTTTTTGGATTTGGGTGGTGGCAATGTTTATCAAGCCAAGGTCAGAGAAAAGCTGTAAACTTGGGAGTTTAATAGAAGCCTGGAGCGGCAAGTATTAATTTTTAAATCCTTGTGGGACCCCACCTTCTGTACTCGAAGTGCCAAAGTGGGGTTTCAGCCTTGACATGGTGGCAGGGGTGGGTGATGCTTTAAATGTAATGAGCTGGGGCATATGAAGGCCAACTGCCCCAAGAGCACCAGCTGACTACAACTCATCACCTCAGAGTTCCACCAAGAGCCTTCAGGCCCAGATGTCTCACAAATACCCCCAGAGTGAAGGAAAACTGTGAGTGTGGGTGGGAGGAAGATTACTGTCTGGAGAGACACTGGAGCACAGGTGTCAGCTATCTACCAATCCCTGGTGGACCCCAAATTCAACGACCCAGAGGCCAAGGTGATGGTGCAACCCTTTAAGGCCAACTCTTAACTTGCCTGTAGCCAGGTTGACTGTCCAGTACAAGGGCTGGTCAGGAATACGGACTTTTGCAATCTGTGACGATTATCCCATTCCCATGCTGCTGGGAGAAGACTTAGCCAACCATGTGAGGCTAAGAAAAAGGGTGGAGGCCTGTTTAGCCGCAGTCAGGCTAAACAGGCCTCCATTCCTGAGCCTCCTACAACAGCCCAGTCTGTGTCCCCAGATACCGCAGGCATGGGGACCCAGCCAGAGGTGGTGAAACCAGACCCCAGACCAGAGTCTATGGCAGCAGTTGTAAATCCAGTTCCTGGAACCCAGCCAGAACCAGCCCAAGGATGAGACATGGCAGAGCAGTCAGCACCAAAGCCCGGGCTTACAACCCCACCAGAGTCAGGGGAGCCTGCACCAAGGGGCACCACAGCGCCTGCACCTACAGCAGCAACTAAACCGGCGCAAGAGGCTCAACCAGAGCCTGAAATACCACCTACTGCACCAGCGGAGAGCGGTTCACAGTTAACAGAAACAACCCCATCACCTGCATCGCTTCCAGTGGGACCAAGCCTAAGTCCACAACCCAGCAAGGAACTAATGTCTCCAGCATCAAGGGAGCAGTTCCAGGCAGAGCAGGAGTCAGATGAGAGACTCAAGGGAGCTTGGGCGGCGGTACGGAGCGACCCACCATCTCTCAGCTCTTTCTGGTGGGCACAAGGAAGACTGGCATCCTCAGAGTCAGTTGGTAGTTCCAAATAAGTATAGCTAAACTTATTTGTAATTACTTTACTCCTATGCTCTCCAAGCAAAATGTAAGTATAAATGAGAGCAAAATTTACGTAGGAGAGAGTAATTACATTTATAGCTAAAGTTTGATTTTGTGTTCCTATAGAAACCCTCAACAGAGTTAGATTTTTGGTAGGTCTTAGAATTACCTGATCTGCTGTTCCCTCCAGTACTACTGAGAATCACAGTTCCTGTTCTACGTTTCCAGGTTGTAGCTGATTACTTGGATTTCCTTCAGCACTCCAGGAGTGGCTTGTTCCGTGAATGTGCTAAATTCAGAGAAGTAAAGAAGTGAGCATTTCATCTTGGTTGCTGGTCACTTTTGCTTGTCATCTTGGTTGCTGGTCAGTACGCTTGCTGGTCACTTCTGAAGAAGGAGAAAGTGTATTTGACGAAGTGAGTATTCACCCACGAAAGCTTATGTTCCAATACAGCTGTTTAGTCTATAAGTTGCCACAGGACTCTTAGTCTGGATCTGTAAAAAGCAACAAACACGGCTACCCCTCTGATACTTGTATTTGTATGTAATTTTTTAATCTGCAAATATAGCCTATTAATTATATAGGATCTCTGGCAGTTTAAAAAATGGTTTGTTTTATTAATATTTCAGTTACCCTTTGTTTGTTTTTTGCTCTTTGCCCAAAAAACATAATATGAAGGAACCACATGGGCATAGTGGGGTGTCTACATGACTGTATTTACTAAATATACAAAACCTGGAAGGCCTAGCTAAAAATACAGTGCTGCCCTGGCTGGCTTCGAAAACATTGCACACAGTCAGCACCACTAGAGGGATCATAAACTATATAAAGGAACACTACTTATTCCTATGCATTACTCCCTCAAAGTACAGTTAGACTTTGGTGCAAAGTGCATGAACCTGAGCTTGCAACCAGACTTCTGTAATGTTCTTTGTGCATTTAACATCTCGTATGGCATGATGACTTGATATCCCTAAGACCACTAAACCAGGTGGCCATTTCAGGTTTCATTTGGCAGCCTTCCGTTATTTTTATTAACATTTATAGCTATCATTTGATTTCAAATTCCTACAGAGAGTTTCAACACAATTTTTGGTAAGGTCTTAGCCTCTACCTGATCTGCTGTTTCCTCTGTCACTACTGGGAATGGTTCCAAGCTGCAGCTGTTCCATGAGTGTGATGAATTCTATGAAGTCATTCTAGTAATTCTGTGACATAACCCTATCTCTGGGTCAGTGTAGGGTTGCTACCGGTCACTTCTGAATGAGGGGAAAATATATTTGTGTATAATTTTTAAATCTACAAATATATCTGATTAAGGGTTGTGGGTCTCAGGTAGTTTTGAAAATTTCAGTTTCCCTTTAAATTGGAAATTGCTGATTATAAAATAGTGCTAAAGGATAATACCAGTAGACGATTGCTGTATGTAATGTAAATGAGGACAGATTCATGTGCTCCGTACAGCCTTCCCCATCTTCTCTCCTTGAATACATGATACAGGATGATTGGAGGAACAGGAAGCAAAAACATATCAACTAACAAACCAAACAAGCATTTTCTTTATATTATAGGTCATAACTCTCACTGTGTGAGTAGCTGATTTTTTGTTTCACTGGCTCAATTGAAATATTGAAAAAGAAATTGTTTCAGATTGAACCAAATTGTGGTTCAACCTCAAATCAAATATTTCATTTACATTCTCAAGTTAACTCTTTTAAAAATACAATTGAGGTAAAATTCAAAACAAAAAGTTATTTTGAATCAGAAAATCAAAATGTTTTATTTTGAAAATGCTGAAATGAAAAGTTTAATTTTTTTCCTGTTCTTTTTCCCAACCAATGAACCAAACAATTTGGCTCATTCGATGTGGCAAAATGTTTTGGTTAACTTGAATCTCCATTTTTCACCCAAAAATATTTTTGGTCAAAAAATTTCACCCAGCTCTAGATTCACAAATTCCAAGGCCAGAAAGGACCATCGTGATCATCTAGTCTGATCTTCTTTATAACACAGGCCACAGTACTTCCTCAAAATAATTCCAAGAGCAGATCTTTTAGAAAACATCCAATCTTGATTGAAAAATGGCCAGTGATGAAGAATCCACAACAACCCTTAGTAAATTGTTCCACTGGTTAATTACCCTCCCATTTCAAAAAAATCATACAGCAGACATCACTGGTCATAATACTTGTGAGAAGCAGCTACTAAGGTCATCTGCACCATTTACTAGTGTCTGTTGAACCCTGATATTTGTATTATAAGGGAGTTATGCAGTGTCAGCATTCTATGTCATGGTATCCAAATGAGTAGATAGCATTTGGGTATCCTCTAATTGCAGAAAAAGTTATTAGTTTGGAATAAAATTAGAGATGATCATGTTACATAAAGCTGATTGAAATTTTCATTTGGGGTAATTCATTTTTTATTAATGAAACATTTATGAATTAAGCCTGGTTTTCTTTACATGGATTTTTTTTTGTTCTTAAAAATTAAACAAAATAGTTTTGACAGATGATTTTCAGCCTAAAGGTTGTAGGTTGTTTGCATAGATTGTTTAGTATTCACGTTGTATGACTGGACATCTGGTCATATGGTACTTGTTCTGCTCCCTAATTGGATGACTGAAACTTTTTGCACATGAGAATAAAGAACAATGCAATTGTGATAAAAAATTTTTGGCTATGAAGATTTGCAAACCTGTTCATATTTACATAGTGGCCTTCTGAATACTCAGGTGAGAGTGAACCAAATTCAGTACTTTGGCTGATAAAATATTTCCTCATCAGATTTGTTTTTACTATTTGATCATTTCTGACAGTAAATAGCACTTTACTGGCATGTGTAAAGTCTCAGAGGAAAAGATTGTGAATAACTGGAAACCCTAACAAGATCTAATCTGCAGGACTAATCTGCAAAAAGTCATCTGAAATTGCTGAGGAAATTGGTGGTTAGTAACTAAATTATATCAGTTCTAACTGTTTAACAATAGACATTTGTTACTGAGTAAGGTCACTGAAAATGAATCACAACGGAAGCTGCTGGACTCTGTGATAGAGCCCTTCCATGTTCCTCTTGGCTTTCATTGCTGATACTGTCACATCTGGAAAAGCAGCAAAGAGTCCTGCGGCACCTTATAGACTAACAGACGTTTTGGAGCATGAGCTTTCGTGGGAGAATGCCCACTTTGTCGGATGCAAGAGAATACTTGTCACATCTGGGTTTACATAGTGGCTAGAGGCTAAGGTGGAAATTGTCAGATTAATGGGAAAAATGTATCCAAACCCCCTAAGAGGCTGTGAAAATCTCAACATTAAGGGGCAAAGTCTGCCATCCTGCTCATGTTGAATGACACCTTACTCTATGGGGAGCTCACCAGGCTCCTCAAAGAGTGAGGTGCTGTTCAGTATGAATATAGGTGGCAGAGACTATTTATTTGTTTATTTGTACAGATGGGCAGAATGAGAAGCCACACAATGAGCTGTGGACTTGGCAGAGAGCAGCCTGGATACAAACTCTGATCTCCGGAGGCTCTAAGCACCATTCCATTCAGTGTGGGTTGAGGGCACTCAGCACCCTGCAGGATTGGGCTCATAGTTAGTAAGTTATAATGCAAATCACAAAAAGAACATAGGACTAAATGGACCTAGTGTATGGAGATAGGGGCTATTCTTATTTCTATAAATGCCCAATCCTTTAAGCCAGGGTTTCTCAAACAGGGGTCACCGCTTCTGTAAGGAAAGCCCCTGGCGGGCCGGGCCAGTGTGTTTACCTGCCCTGTCCGCAGGTCCAGCCGATCGCAGCTTCCACTTGCCGCGGATCACTGCTCCAGGCCAATGGGGGCTGCTGGAAGCAGCATGGGCAGAGGGACGTACTGGCCACCACTTCCAACAATTCCCATTGGCCCAGAGCAGTGATCCGCTGCCAGTGGGAGCCGCGATCGGCCGGGCCTGCGGACAGGGCAAGTAAACACACCGGCCTGGCCCGCCAGAAGCCATTTGAGAAACCCTGCTTTAAGCAAACAAACAAAAACATATAGTACTAAGCTATTTGCCCCAATACCAGCCCTCGGCAAAATATCCAGAGTTCCAAAATCTCTGCTTGGTTTTAGTTTATTTTCTAATGCAGATGTTAGATGGCAATGGAAACTAACCTGTCCGCTTCTTTTGAGGAATTAAAGGAATAGTGTTGCTATGGAATAAAGATTCAGTGTTGTTAATATTGTAACAGTCCACATATTTATTCAAATGGCACCATCATAGGACCTAATCACATTAGCCACACCATCAGGGGCTCGTTCACCTACATATCAACCAATGTGATATATGCCATCATGTGCCAGCAATGCCCCTCTGCCATGTACATTGGCCAAACCAGACAGTCTCTATGCAAAAGAATAAATGGACACAATTCTGACATCAGGAATCATAACATTCAAAAACCAGTAGGAGAACACTTCAACCTCTCTGGTCACTCAGTAACAGACTTAAAGGTGACAATTTTGCAACAGAAAAGCTTCAAAAACAGACTCCAACAAGAAACTGCTGAGCTTGAATTAATATGCAAACTGGATACCATTAACTTAGGTTTGAATGGAGACTGGGAGTGGCTGGGTCATTACACATATTGAATCTATTTCCCCATGTTAAGTATCCTCACACTTTAGAATCATAGAATCATAGAATATCAGGGTTGGAAGGGACCTCAGGAGGTCTTCTAGTCCAACCCCCTGCTCAAAGCAGGACCAATTCCCAACTAAATCATCCCAGCCAGGGCTTTGTCAAGCCTGACTTTAAAAACCTCTAAGGAAAGAGATTCTACCACCTCCCTAGGTAACCAATTCCAGTGCTTCACCACTCTCTGAGTGAAAAAGTTTTTCCTAATATCCCACCTAAACCTCCCCCACTGCAACTTGAGACCATTACTCCTGGTTCTGTCATCAGGTACCACTGAGAACAGTCTAGATCCATCCTCTTTGGAACCCCTTTCAGGTAGTTGAAAGCAGCTATCAAATCCCCCCTCATTCTTCTCTTCTGCAGACTAAACAATCCCAGTTCCCTCAGCCTCTCCTCATAAGTCATGTGCTCCAGCCCCCTAATCATTTTTGTTGCCCTCCACTGGACTCTTTTCAATTTTTCCACATCCTTCTTGTAGTGTGGGGCCCAAAACTGGACACACTACTCCACATGAGGCCTCACCAATGTCGAATAGAGGGGAATGATCACATCCCTCGATCTGCTGGCAATGTCCCTACTTATACAGCCCAAAATGCCGTTAGCCTTCTTGGCAACAAAGGCACACTGTTGACTAATATCCAGCTTCTCATCTGCTGTAACCCCTAGGTCCTTTTCTGCAGAACTGCTTCCTAGCCATTTGGTCCCTAGTCTGTAACAGTGCATGGGATTCTTCCGTCCTAAGTGCAGGACTCTGCACTTGTCCTTGTTGAACCTCATCAGGTTTCTTTTGGCCCAGTCCTCTAATTTGTCTAGGTCCCTCTGTAGCCTATCCCTACCCTCCAGCGTATCTACCGCTCCTCCAAGTTTAGTGTTATCTGCAAACTTGCTGATGGTGCAGGCCATGCCATCCTCCAGATCATTAATGAAGATATTGAACAAAACCAGCCCCAGGACCGACCCTTAGGGCACTCCACTTGAAACCAGCTGCCAACTAGACATGGAGCTGTTGATCACTAACCTTCTTGTCAACTGTCTGAAATGGGCCATCTTGATTATCACTACAAAAGTTTTTTTCTCCTGCTGATAATAGCTCATCTTAATTAATTAGCCTCTTACAGTTGGTATGGCTACTTCCACCTTTTCACATTCTCTGTATGTATATATATCTTCTTACTATATGTTCCATTCTATGCATCTGATGAAGTGGGCTGTAGCCCACGAAAATTTATGCTCAAATAAATGTGTCTCTAAGGTGCCAAAAATACTCCTGTTCTTTTTGCAGATACAGACTAACACAGCTGCTACTCTGAAAATTGTCATTATTGTAACAGTGTTTTTCAAATGGAAATAGCAGCACCAAGGCAAGAGAGAAGTGCTGCTCCCTTTTCTGTACCTGTTTCTCTGTGGGTGACATTTGGGTGCAGAGACCTGAGTCCAAGGAGGAGGTGGACACACCAGAATTAGTTTTTCTTTGTGTAGGTCCCGCGAATCCCACTATTTGTCAGGAATTGCCACTGAGATTTTTTTTCTGAAGTAACCATTTCATTTGGATTCCTTTTGGCCAAGGATTACACAGATGAATTAAAAGAGGATGGAGATGACCTGCCTTCCTGTAGGCGGACTTCAGAATCTCAAATGACTGCCAACAGAAGTAGCCTTTGCCAGAAGAAATAGTGTTAAAACAATGCATTAGTTCACTGGAATTTTTCTTCTAAGGAATTTCATACAGGGACTTTTCTATGTTTGTGCCTCCTACCTAAAGTAATAGTGAAAAAATCAATTAACCTGTCAAGGGGGAAGTACCTTAAGTGAAACATCTAATGTTAAAAGTATCTTTTAAAAATTGGTAAGTCAATGCTAAGACAACTGGAAACTGGTTAGCTCTGTTCAGCAATGGGCTGCTAATTTGGCATCCTGACTCCCAAACCATGTTACTTTGGGCAACACTAGTGAGCGGGTGACTCAAAAATGCCAATTTTAATGAAAATCTTCCCTTTCAAAGGTAACTGGCAATTTGCACATGTTGAGAGATGCTTCTGATGGTGAGAACGTGCAAGAAGGCTGCACAGAGATGAATGGCTGCTGCTCTCTTTCGAAAAATCTTTTAGCTTGAGTGCGGAGGCCTTTGTCAGCAAGTTCAACGTAACCTGAAAACAAAAGCCCAAGTGTGTTGTTTCAAGAAGCCCCTTTTTCAGTATATACTTTTACCATTTGAAAACAGATCAGAATGAACTGGACTCTTGCATCAGTCTCAGCCTAGAGGGTTTTACTTACTAACGTATGAAGGAATGCAACGTTTTCCTAAATACATTGGACGTCGCCAACTATGTAAACTTCAGTCTGAACGAGTTCTGAAAAAAGGGTTGATGTAGCAACCTCCAAGTAATAGGCCTAAAATAAAGTAGAAATGTCAGATCATGAAAGGTTAATGAACATTGACCTAAGCCAGCATTCCCCTTTCTGTGGTCCATGGACCTCTGATTATTCACAGACATGCTGCATCCCAAAGTGGCAGCAGCTCCTGGACATGCTCTTCTGTGTTGAAAGCTTGGCTTGACAATGTCAGTACTGCGACGTGCAACGCTGCATGTCTACTGATTCCAGTTCACAATGTTCCACCAACTAAATCTAAATGGCCTGGGGCTGGCTCAGATTTTGGCCAGAACTATTTGTCTCGAACTTATCAAGAGTTCAGTGCAGTTTGCTAGATGGTCAACCAATGTACCCATGTGCAAGCTGAAGGGCTCTCTCACCAGCCAAGAAAGGATCAGTGCCATGCCAGCAGCTGGTTCAGGCCCTTGTCACAGGACACAATTTATTGATCAACCACAAACTTAGATTAAAATATCAAAATAAAGTAGTTCCTTTGCCCAACAATGCTACAGTTCCCTGAGGCTTTTCCTGGCCCCTGGACCCAGGGACTCCCGTGGGAGCCTTCCAGCTCTCTGCAGTTCTCACTTACCAGGGCATCTGGGAGGCAGCTAATAACTGGGTTCTTTCCCCTATTCCTTGCAGCTCTCAACTGAGCTCTTGGTAGCCTTTCAGGCAGTCGTGCAAGTAGAAATCATTTCTTGCCAGTAATTCACTCATGGGAGTGACACAAGGGGGGGCATATGACCTCCCCACGTAACCCTCCATGTGACTCCTCCCAGTCCCGCCCACAGCCCGGGGTCCCACACTCTCCCTGTCCCTTCTCACACTCCCCTTTGTATATACAAACATCAACATGCTTATCTACTCACTTTCCCCTGACATATGTAGTATTCAGTCTGTTTACATGGAATATGAGAGTTGGGTGAGGAGCCATTTCAGCATATGTATGACTTATTAAAAGACAAATTTAAGTAGAACTCTAGCCTAAACTTCTTTATGATATTGTACCCAAACATTGCATTTCAACGGGGGATTCAACTTCCTTTATAGGAACAGACTCCTGAAACTCTTACCAGTCAACAAAAATGGTCTATAGTCAGGCAAATAGTCCCATTGTCTTCAGTGGGATTGATCAAATGATTAAGGGTTTACAGAATTAGGTTCCAAGTTTGTAAATTGTTCTTGATGAAACTGACAATGCCTGAACTGTCAGATCAGAAGGAGCTTCATTTGAATAAAGGTGGGTAGATGTGTGATAAGTCTTAGCTCCATTGCTAAGATGAGGAACATATTTTCAGCAAAGTTCTTGGCAGATTCCTGAGGCAGCTGGTTTAAGGCCATCAGTGTCCAGCATTATAATCTTCACTAATCCCACACCCTCAGATTAATCACAGGCGAAGCTCAGTCCCTCTCCCCATAAAGGTGACATGTCACCCTGTGCCAGCACACAAAAAGACCAGAAGGGGAAAGAGGAATGCACTCTTCTCTTGGCCTTACTGATTATCACGAAAGGAAACAGTTGTCCATTAAAAAAAATAAGACAAAAGCCAAAGCGGAGATCAAGTCATCCCCTAAATGATAACTGGAGGACAAACACATTGCACTCTGTTCTAGAACTGTTGTACGCTTGGCTTCAATACTGTTTTTAAGATTAAAGGTTATTTTGCTGATTTCCTATCTTAAATTAATCTGTGCTGACCGTTGACAGAATCCACTTTGTAATGGGAGCATGATGGATTTTATGCATGTGTTATAGCCATAAAGTTTTCAAATACTCTTCCAAGCCAAAAACTCTCCGGGTTTCAGTTTATTTAGTGTGAAATGGTCCATTTGGGAGAAGGCACTAGGCAATTACTTACTTCAGGAGAAGAGTTAAAGTACTGAAGAAAAAATGAAAAAAGAGAATAAATGCCCAAAATGGCTATTGAAATTTAAACCATTAATGTAGGTGTTTCAAAAGAGCCTAAGGGAGCTAAGTCAAAGGGTGTTAGGAGCCTAATTCCCAAAGACAACTTAGAACCCCCCCCCCCCACCCTTAACCAACATCCTGATTTTTAAAGTTTTGCAACAGGTTTTGGAATTAAAAATCCGCATCAAATGCAGGCCATCTGATTGCAACCCTTGTGCCCCCTCTAGAACCCCAGGCTATGCTCTTGCAGTGAATTCTGTGCAGGTGGATCATTGCAGTCAAGCACAGTGAAGTAGGTGGGTCACCCCTGCAGAGCTCTGTGCAGGATCAGGACGTTACATTGTAAAGTGCCCATCACAGGGATTATATCAGCTAATCTGCACTATGAAGCACCTCACCCATATCTGAGGTACTGTAGTAATAATTACAATCTCTTTAAAATAAAAAAAAATAAAATAAAATAAAAGGAAAATTCTTCATTAAATCAAACTAATTTCCTAAATCTTGGTGAAGCTCTGCACATCATCAGGGGGTTTTATGCTAGAATTAAAAAACCTCCTGCTGTCATCAAAACCTATAAAGATAGACCTATTGAAATGTAACTTACAGGTAATGCAGTGCAACCATAATACCAATTTTAAAGGAAACACTGGAACATTTTTTCTCCTTGCATGGGTAATGTTAGCAACTTCTGGAAACATTATTATATGCTTTCCTGGGGAAACACACCTGTCCCTTTGTCTCCATAAATAAAGTTCCATTTATATCCCATGTAGGGTGACTAGATGTCCCGATTTTATAGCGACAGTCCCGATCTTTGGGTCTTTTTCGTATATAGGCTCCTATTGCCCCCCACCCTGTGTCCTGATTTTTCACATTTGCTGTCTGGTCACCCTAATCCCATGTCCAACCTCCCTCCCCCGAAAAAAACAACAACAAACAAAAACAAAAAAACAAAAACCCACCATTCAGTTATGACAATGTTCTGCCACTAAATTATTAACAGGAGGTGTGCATAAAGTAAGACCATAAGAACAGCCATATTGGGTCAGACCAATGGTCCATCTAACACAATGTCCTGTCTCCAATAGGGGCCAATGCCAGAGAACCATAGGTAGTATACCATACAGAGCAATTTTGGAGAGATCCACCCCATCTTCCTATTCCAGCTTCTTTATGATATTTCCTATCTTATTATCTATCCTTTTCCTAATAGTTCCTAGCATTCTGTTAGCTTTTTTACCACTTCTGAGCATTGAGATGAAATTTTCAGAGAACTATCCAGAATTATCTCTTCCTTGAGTTGTAACAGCTAATTTAGAACGCATCATTGTATATGTGTAGTCGGGATTATTTTTTCCAGTGGGCATTACTTTGCACTTGAATGTTGAATTTCATCTGCTATTTTGTTGCCTAGTCTCTTACTGTATGAAAAGTAAGCAATGAAAGTTTTATTTGTTTGTTTTTATTTATTTGGGGTTTTTTTGGAATGAAAGATACACGTTCCACATACACATGATCACGGTCTACAGTATGATTACAATGTCTCCTTACAACTTCCAAGCATGATGGAATTTAGGGCCCATCTGCACTTAAAGTCTAACTTGGCTGTCCAACACTTTGGGGATGTCTCTTTTCTATCACTCTTTGTCCTTGTAGCGTGGATGGGACAACACTTTGGATGATAGAAATGCCCCCAAAATGAGCACACTCCGCAAGAGTCCCAGTGTGATTTTTGGGTTCACTGCCGCAATTTAGCTAATTGGAAAGAGCAGAAATAGGAAAATTCTATGTACATTGCATAGAGCTAGGGGAATACTGCAAGAAATTGCCATGACTATTCACCGAACATTTTAAACATATTCACTTAGCATGTGTTGAGAGCATGCTCTTGTAGTCACTTTCCACAAACATCCAAGTGAGTGAATTTACTGGCAAAGCTTAACCAAAACAGTGAATTTTAAGTGAATATTGCAGCATAGTTGACTATAATGTTGAATATTCACACCAGAAACCTGACTGTGAGAGTTGTTCTCATCCAAGAGAAGCATGCCATGTGGCTTAGGTATCTATTCAAAGCAGCATGAATCACAAATTTCTAATATCAAGTGCTAGCAAAAGACGGCTCACAAACCAGCTTCAGAACAGGAATTTTGGAAAGAAGTTATTCTTCATTCATTTTGTATAATGAACACATTCAAGAAAAATTACAGTGTGTTTGTGGACACTTTGTCCCAAATTGACAATGGTACTTAGGCACCTCGCTCCCGCAGATTCCAAACAGGAGTTAGGTGATTAAGTATCTTTATAAATTTGGGCCTTTGGGTCTGATCCAACGTTGGGTCTGATCCAGTCTTTCCATTGAGTTATTTGGCTTTGTTCAGACCCTTTGTGAACAATCTATGAGCCTAGAATAGAACACACATTATTTATAATTACCCATTCAAACGTATTTAACAAATATGCTGCAAGAATCACTTAAAATTCATTGGGTTGGTGAATAGTCCTCATGATAATTTTGCTAACTAGAATATTCATGGAAAGGGAACACAAGAGAGCCTCTGGGACATGGTAAGCAAATTTGTTAACAAATTTAAATGAATATTCTGTTTTTTTTCCTTTCAGAATTCATCCAGATCTAAAGTGTACTGAATTTACCTGCTTCTGAGCTCTTCAGTTAGAATCACCTACAACAGTGAAAGCAAAAAGTATTACACTGGGATTCTTGCTGAGTTACTCACTTTGAGGTGCGTTGCTGTGACCCAAGCTATTAGTATTTTCTTTAGCATCAGCACTTCCTAGAAAAACACGTTATTTTAAAAAAAATTCTAGACCATGTACTTTCAGGACACCAGGAGTTGAGGCAAATGTGAAGGGGACATGCTGTACACAGTTATTATTATAGGAAACAGAGATCAGCAATAAAAAAGAAACCCTCACATCCCTGATAATTGAGAAATTGGCACCAGGCATTGTTTGTTTAAGCCATACTGTCGCCTGCCGCTATACATCTATATACAACTTGACCCTAGACTTCTGGTTTCCATAAGCAGTAGTTCTGGCTTTCATTCATTTGAGCTACAAATAGCTTGGATCTGTAAGAAGTTCAGCCAGCATTCAAGCTACTTAAGAATGGCTTGCTTACCCAGCCTGAAAGAAAAAAATTTGGGCTTCCTCAAATTTTAGAAAAAAAGTGCTTACATGACAAATATAGAAACAAAAAGTTTGTTCTAAGTCCTTTAAGCACTGTTTACTATAAGTCTATCTTCTTCCCGCTGAGATGGGATTAAATGCAGAAGTTATATAACTGTGCCTCCAATATCACAACTCTTCCATTTGCAGCACTGTCAAAGTTTGACTGAGCCTAAAGACAAAGGATGAGTCCTGTTGGCCATTTACCCAGCTTTGTTAACTCCCTCTGAAGTTCTTCACACTCTTCTCCAGGTGTGACTAACTTCAATAATTTTGTATCACCTGCAAAGTTTGCCATGTCACTGCTCACTCCCATTTCAGAGCACTAATCAATACATTGTCCACACAAGAGGAATTAATCTCTCATCTGCTAGTGGCTGCTTGATTATTGGTGGCCTCTCGTTGGAAAAAGAAAAATAGCCTAACCATTGAGGAATGGTTAAAAAAATGAGAGGTTGTATGTGGAAAAATTAACATGCCAATTATGTACTCAGCAAAATAGACAGGTGACAGATAGATACTTAGATATTGGGTTACCTTTTATTCAGTACTAAAAGTACGTTCATGTGCAAAAAACAAACAAACAAACAAACCAAAAACCAAGCATACAGTCCAATTTTTTTAATATTAACATTTGATAGATATACTTGGTCTGTTACATGTATATAGAGAGATTTTACTCAATTTAATAAAGTCACGAGAAATGACAGATATGATGCTCAATCCATAATATGGCAATTTCTGGTTAAATAGAAAGATCTGATGACTATATTATTGTATAATGTCTGTTTAAAACAAAAGCTAACTGTTTTAATGATTGTTTTGTTTCTGATATTTTCATGGCAAGAATTTGCAAACTTGTTAAAACTTCCTAAATACATAGTTTTTTTAAAAAAAAGTAAAGAAAAGAAAAATGGAAGAAATACATTAAGCACTGGTTCTAATGCAACCTTGGAATACCTGATGGTTAACTTTTTGCCATGATGAAAACTGATCACTTCTTCCTACTCTTTGATTTCTCTCTCTTAGCCAGTTTCTGGAACAATTTAGCTTTACTTTACAGTTTTTAAACCAAAAGAAGATAATGTCTAGCTAAGCACCCATACTTTTCAAATTCACCTTTGATAATTCTGTCCCCATTTTTGCTGAAATCTATTAAAGGCCACAGGCTTCTGAGCCCAGAGAATATTAGCACTGCTTAGGACTTACTCCCCTGAAGTATGTGATCTCCTTGTAGCACAGTGCCATCTAGCTTCTCTCTTTATGGCTGTTCAGCAAAATGGAACAGTTGCATGTTGTAAGAAATATTTCCCTGTGGCCAGTCTTAAATGGATTATGGTCACACAGCAGGTCTAGCATATTTGCCCACATATGAAGGGCTAGATGCTTTCTTCACATCATGAATAAACTAAAGAAAGGACCTAAGGACAAGGAAACTCCACAGTGATCCCATCATGGAGTTCCTCCTTCGGCATTCCATTCAGGGTGGAAATATGGAGACAAAGGTTTATTCCCCTGAGGAACAGGCCACAGGAGCCATCCCCCACAACGTGAAGAACTGGAGATCCACACAGATCCTCAGGGAGACCCTGTGCCCTTGCTATAACGCTGGCCCCCAGTATTATCCAACCCTCACTTATTGGCAACATGGCTATACTGGAGCAGTACTACCAGGTATTCTTTCCCCCAGAAGCTCCTCTTTAAAAAGTGCTCCATGTCCCAAAGGGGTCTCACTGAAGAGATTATGCAAATCTTCCTACAAGGCAAGAAAGAGAGTGCGGACAAGCATGAGCTAAAGGGATGAGACCTCTCATCGAGTGCCCCACTGGGTTTTTGTGGGATCTCTCTCTACCCCTGGTAGTCCACATACCTGTAAGATGGAAGCTAAACCAACTGTCACCACGAGAACCTACAATATCCCCTTGGAATAAGCCTGCCAAGATGGGAACCCTTTTGTGTAAAGAGTTTCTATGTGTTCAGCAAGAGTCTGAAATACATTAAAAACTGCTGGTGGTGAAGAGAAACTGTCTTTGCCTCCCTTTTGATGAAGCCTGCTCTCCATTTCAAAGAATGATAGTACAACAGTAGATAGAATTTGCCACAAGTCTGGGCCTGCCTTACCCCCTCAGTTGCTCCCTTGGGCCAAGAATAAACAATATCCATTTTACCTTTCTGACCGTACTAGCTTCATTCCTTGGGGTGCTCTTTCTGCCATGGAGGGAAATTTGTGCTGACGGCTCATCTAAGGCCTGTGTGAAATGAAGTCTCGGTGCCAATCCTAGCGGACAGGTGTCTACGTCACCAAAGCATGATCACAACTGGAAATAATTGGCACTTAAATTGCTTTCTATGCTTATGTTTGAAACCAAATGTTGATGGTCAAAATATTATCAGCAACCATATTAGAATGATAACTAGCCAACATTCTGAAGCAGGGTAGAAGCTGTTTTCAAAAATCTACTAATACAGAGTAATGTTCAAATCTGTGATGTGCTCCACAGGTGATAAGAGCAGGGAGTAGAAGTATGTCCCGGCATGGCTGCTATCACATTGGGACACCAAAATCTGAATGTGCTTTTCTAATCTTATGGTAGTAATCTGAAATGTGTTGAAGTTAAAAGTCTCGTAATAAAATTAACTTATTCACATTCCGCATAGGCTACTAAATGCAAGAGCTGAATATATGCACTAAAAAATTATATAATTTATTATATGTGTGCTAAGTGGGAAAATTGTTATTCTGAAAACCATAACTTTACTTTCATTACCTTTCTGTATTTAAACAGATGCCCTCAATGTTGCATTCACATAAGCTTTTGCATTTAATTTCCTTATAGTTTTTTGTTTGTTCGCGGGTTGGTTGATTGATTTGTGAGCAAACAATGAGAAAGATTGTCCTTCGGGGCTGAATGAATAAGGCTGACATATATAAAAGCAACAGATGATAGCAACAGTACCACCAAAAAAAAAAAAAAAAAAAGATATATTTGAATGTCTTAATCTTGCTGTCCTTGAAGTCCATGGGAGTTCTGCTATTGCCTTCCACAAGAACAGGCTCGTGCCCTGAATTTATATCTCTTGAAAGATGCTGTGGCAAATCTCCTTCCTATAAATTGCTCTGTCAGGAGTCCATGGTCTAATACAAGCAAAATGTACAGAAGTATTGTCTGAACTTTATTTCCTGGCACCTGGCACCTGCTCTGGATCACAGGAACAAAGGCCACTATCCTCTGCCACATCAGGAATCTCAATATCTACTGTTACATTTGGGCAATTGTGCACAAAAGGGAAG
Source organism: Mauremys mutica (assembly GCF_020497125.1). Taxonomy (NCBI): domain Eukaryota; kingdom Metazoa; phylum Chordata; order Testudines; family Geoemydidae; genus Mauremys; species Mauremys mutica. The sequence continues at coordinate 112,753,414 of NC_059079.1, read as the reverse complement.
GGCTTCATCCAGCTAATCAAGCGCCAGAGCACATGATGTTGAGCATGCTCAGACGTGAATTTTTTTTCTTTTTTTTTAATTCTTCAATTCCAAAACCCAGCAGAGGGCTGGGGGTCCTCAAAAAGGACTATTCACATATACAGTCTGGAGAGTTTGTGTTCATTTCAGTTGTTCAGGGAGGAAAAGTAGTCTCAAAAGACTAATTTTTTTCATATTCCTTGCACCTCCAGTAACTCAGAAACAACTGAGACCATTTTTTCCTCAAACTTTCCAAAAATTTTCATCTCTGGGCTGAGACAAAGTATAGAAAGTTTTGTGCATTTTGTTGTATGTTGAGCACATGACAAAAGAAGGTTACAATGAAAGTTCTGACATTACTGTAACTATTCTTCTTTTGTGTGGCTTGAATAGACAGCCACAATTACTTTACTGTAACTATGATGGTTGCTACCGGGCAGCAGGTATAACACAAGACAATTAGAGCGTACAATAGCATATATGATCCCACAAGAAACAAAAGAAAATCATTTGTACCTCTCTAGTCAGCTGAAACGTACCCTGCAGTGTCGTGTTTTAGTGTCACTCTCCTGCGTCTATTAATAACACATGACAGTTGTAATGTACCGCAAAGAGCCAAAAAAAGATTTTCTGCTGCAGAATCCTGCAGGGAAAGTGTTCATATCCTCACCATATACTGTACTTATTTTACTGTTCAGACCATGTTCGTATTGTATCAGCTCTGTTATCCTTAATGTATTGCAGAAACTATTACACTACCTGGCCTTAAAATCAGTGCAAAACATCTGGGTGCTACACAGATTGCCACCAACAGCCTTTTAGTTTTCTGCAAGAGTCAACACAATGAAAGAAGGCCCCATTAAGCAGTACTGAGCCTGTACCATTACATGTCAGTATTACTGCCTCCACCCGCCCCCCCCATCAGATTTTACCAATCTCTGCTCTCTGGGGGAGTGCAATAACACAGACTCCATGCTTTGAACAAGCTTCTTCACTTGTTCTGTGGGAAGAATTCTCATAATCAACCAGTAGTAGCTGAAGAAAATTATTATACATTGCCATGGCCAGTAAGCAGCGTCTATTTATGAGCTGTGCTCTGTATGATACCAGGCAGTGTAACGTGCATCTACTAATTCCTCCCATGAGCAAAACAGCCCTCTCTTTCCTCCGCTCTGACAACTCCCCCAGCTGTAAATTGGTATTTTCCAGTCACCTCAAACATTCCCAGTAAAGAATTAAAATATACAAACCTTGTGAGAGTCCCAGCGGGGACTGACCAATATTTCAGCTCCTGCAAAACCTTCCTCTTCCTACCACCCTTTTACTAGTTATGTATTATTATTCATATAGCACTAAACTGAAGCAGGCACTTTGCAGAAACCAAGACACCTAAATGGAAGGGCTTCTAATCTGACTAGATAAAGAGATCTGAGATGCAACAGAAATCAAAGTGGTTAACTGTGATGTCAACTGTTCTCTGAATGGAGAGTAAGGTTTCTAGGATCATGGAAAATGTGTTTTAAGGAAAGATGTGAAGGAGAGGTTAGAGACATGCTGGGCAAGGAGAGGAAGGGGAGTTCTAGTAACAGGGAGCATCAGAGAAGACGGCACAGAGACAAGAGTGGGAGAAGGAAGCAAAGGGGACACTTAGTTGTGTGACTGAGATGGAGCACAAGAGGAGCATGGTGTGCACTATCATTCTGCTGCTTAATGAATTCTGGCTGCCACCTGCCTTCACCAACATTATTTCTCATTAATACATAATTAAATTTACAATTTTGCCACTCTAAGAGTGGCATTCAGGCTCCACCGCACAATTACCTTCAGAAAAGATCAGGGTTATTATGGTTCTTGCCTCAGCAATGTTTGTATTTATACCTCTGTAATACCATAAACCGGCTTTCTAATGAGTGGGTCCTATGGGAGGTAGAGACCCTAGGTTTTTCAGAAGCTATGTGTGAGCAGATACCTTTCCAAAGCTGCTTCACAAACATGGATCTGGGATTTGGCTTCATTGACAAGATAGCAATAAAATAATAAAGATCAGACCTTTCTTCCAGCTTCAGCTGCTCTTAGAGTTCTTCCCTCAGGACCGCTCAGCCCACACACCAGATTATCCCTCCCCTACAGAACCACTCCCACCTCCTCTATATCCAGATGGGATAATAAGTCACCTCCTTCACCGAGTCACCAGAATCTACTTAACCATTTCCTAGGAGAATCAACACCTTTAACAACGAGAGGAGTTTGAGGCAAACATTGCTAGCCAGTTACACTTACTAATTATTAAACAAAGGGGTCTCAGTATCTCCTTTTGAGAGGATTCAAAGGTTGTACTTTCCTGCTGTATCTGTTCACCCCTGTAATCTAGGGACGGTGCTCCTTCATACCATTAACATGCCTGTTTTGGTAACTCACGTCTAAACCTTTCACACTGACAGTAACACCATTCATGGTTCTTATCCCCTAGTATTTCGGCTGTAAGAGCTTTCATATTTCTCATCCCACCCGAGGAGAATGGAATTTTCTTTGTAGTGAAAAATAAGCTTGATTTCTTCAGCTGCCCCTTTAAAAAGAGCAGGAAAGGCCTCAAGGCTGAGGATAATGGCTTATAAGGCTGCAGGACCAAAGGGCTTTAAGGAATCCCAGGAGCTGTGGTATTATTTGTTGGCACTCTTTCAGCTGTACTTGAGTACACAGGGGTTTCTGTCATGAGTCAGTTAAAATAAGCCCAAGAAAATAGTTTTGTTCTATCAGGTTCTCTTGCTTTGCCTGAGCTCCCCAGGTACAGATCATCCCCATCTCACAGCAGGGCCCTTCTCCCTCAACAACACAGTTCTCAAAGGTTATTTGCCATATTTTCGCCGGTTTTTTCATGGAGCTGCAGGCTGTAATCATAGTGTGTTGCATGGGGTATGCAGGGGCTCTGGAGGGGCAATTCTGTGAAACTCAAGGGGGAAAGCCAGGAATCACTGCAGGGTCAGCCTGAGGCCCTTTTAATTTTTATTAAAAATTGTCTCTATTTCCATACCTTCTCAGCCAGTGCATGGCCTGAACACCTGTCTGGGCATCTCCATCAGTAGTGCAATGCCTGGATAAGAGTCCTCCCCTGGGGCATGATAGAGCTGCCCTGCAGCCAGAATAGCAGCCCCAATATTGCAGTAGCCTCTCTGGCTCTGCTGTATCCCTTTGTTGGGAGCAGGCGAAAAAAGAATCTATGTACTATCACATCCTCCCACCCCATCCCTACATTGCTCCACTCCTCTGCCTACCACACCGCTGTCTACTGACGTGCAAGGAAACCCACTGAGATGAAGTGTGGACTAGACAAGGTGTACATCACCCCTGTTCCCCCCACATTCCTGCCTACCCGTGCATAGCAGAACTGTACTTCCATTGCTAAGGGCTGTCCACACCCACAAAGCAGGACTTTAAAAAAAGGACGAAGGCATAAAATCTCTTTTTAAAGAGCCCTTTAGTACCCTGTATTTTCTGCCTTTGAAGGAACTGATACACAGTAATCAAGTCACCTCTCAGTTTTCTCTTTGGTGAGCTAAACAGATTGTGCTCTTTAAGTTTCTCACTGTAAGGAATTTTCTTCAGCTCTTGAATAATGTTTGTGGTTCTTTTCTGCACCTTTTCCATTTATCAACATCCTTTTTAAAATGTGGACCCCAAAACTGGATGCGGTATTCTAGTACTGGTCTCACCAGTGCTGCACAGAGGTGAAATCACCTCTCCGACTCCATTTATATATCCATAGATCAAGGATTTGTCCCTTCGTTTTTTATTTATCATGTGCATGTCAGTCTTCCACCAGCCACTCAGTACAAACCACCTCATCTAAGTCCCCTGAGCATACACAACAAATGCTTTTTCTAAGCATAGAAACTTTCAGAAAAGACTTTAATGATCTGGAAAAGAAATAAAGAGGTGGCGTGGGAGAGAGCGGTAGAATAACCAGAATGCATGGGAAAGAATGGAGTCAAAGTGCAAAAATAGAACAGTTTTTTACACATTAGCCAAGAGTGAAGAGAAAAGCCATTTGTTTCTGTCACTTGGAGAGAGGACTTTTGACTTTAACTGAAGCTGCAATAATGTATTTGCACGTTTTAGGATGAAAGGGATGTGGAAATTATACGTTGTCATTTTTATTTGCAATTTTTCCTTAACAAGATGCTGTACTTGAACTGCTTCATTTGAAATTAATCTGTATGGGAACGTTTTAAAAATAGCATCAGTTTGGCAGGTTGGGAGCAAAGATCACATTGTGCTAGCAGCCACCTGAGTCAAGAGGTGAACTGGGGTCTCTTGCTAGCTCCTTATGAAAGTGGATTTGTGGCACTTGGTTTCCATGGGTTGTGGATGGTTGGTCACATGTACATCCCCTTCAAGCTGATTCACAGAGCAGCCGTGGCTCTAGCCTCTGGCATCACACTCTCCCATCCGAATTGTAGCCATCTCCAAAGAGCAGAGGCCCTAGGGGAGAGGGTGGATTCCTCAATGGCCAAACCAAAAATGGCGCTTCTGAATCAATGGTAGGATTCATTAGGCTATGATCAAAACCAGCTTTTGGGTCATGATGTGTGACAGTGACTGAGAATTTTGCCTGGTTACCTGCTGGGATTCCAACTGCACTGCATTACACATCTTGGAGGACTGACTGGCTCAGGCATTTGGAATAGTAATCAGCTCTGAAAAGCCTTTCACCCGTAGGTTAGTATTTGAATGTGACCGAGGCAGGTCAATAGTGAACAAAAGTATTACCATCTAACAGCTGATTGGTGGAGTCAATAAAGTTGTATACAGCATAGCAGAGATGCCAAGGAGAATGAGAGTCTGATCTACTTTCTCATCCCAGAGGTGGTGAGGCGAGTGCTAGAGCACACCAGTATACTTGCAGCGCCGGCCTTCAGTGTTTCTGCTGTCCAGAATGGAAAACCTTTTCAGTAGTCCTCCCACCCCAGCCAGCTAAGGAAAAATTCCAACACAGCAGAGTGGCAGAGCAAGGTGGTGTCCCCAGAAGTTGGCAACCAAAGCAACTCACCTGCCCCTAAGGCTGGCCCGGCACACTACGTCAGCGTTGGGAAGCTCACAATGTCACTGGCCATGGGTAATTTATACCGTAGGAAGACAAATGTTTAGCTCTGGGTCAAGGAATACATGATCTTTCTGATCAGTAATTTCACAGGGGGAAGACAAATTAAGACAAATTATGCTATGGTAATTTCTTTGTACAGAACAAAATTGTCAAAATTATTTTCTGGTCACCTGAATGTCTAAAGATGCACCCTCAAAGATTAGCAATCAAATGTAATTGCCTCAGAAGTTTCCAAAGGCTTTCCAGCTGTTCTGTGGAATTTAATACATACACATATATCTGAAAAAAATCCCCTGTGCAGCTCTTAGGAGATTAAAGTTCTGTACATGACAGTATTCATTTAAAATGTAAATTAAATACACGTGGGTTTCAAATATTGCCCTATGAAAATAAACAAGCATTTTAGATTTAATCGGCACATTATTCCAGAAGGGACTAAAGCCAGCTGCCTCCAATTTTTCTTGTGTTGGATATTTGAGCCCAAACATGGTGCTGCTTTAAACACAAGACAGCTATCTTCCCTTGTGATTACAGTATTTGGATTTGGTTGGCTGATTTGTTTATTCATTTAACATTTGCTCTTCTATTTATGGGCCCAGTCCTGCAAGATGCCGAATGCCTTCAGCTCCCAGGGACTCAGTGGGAATTGAAACTGCTCAGCGCTTGTGGGTTTGGGCTCTAGGATTGTTTTACTGTGGTGAGAATAAGTCTAGCAGTGATTAGACAGAGTGCTCAGCCCTGGGTGGCAGAGTACTTGGCAGTGCTCAAGAGTGACCATTGGAGAGAGATTCCTCCCAGCCCTCAATAGCAAGAAGGATGGTGACAGATTTGGCAGAGAGGGTGCAGCAGAGACACAGTGGATCTCCCGCTCCCCCAGAGAGGGCGCTGAAAAGACGGCAATAGTGGTGGTGAAGTGCAGACATTCTATACTCATGGTACCTTGCTGTCCTCCTACTCCCACTGAGTCTGTCAGGTGAGTACTCTGGCCTCTATAACAATGTTAACCGTCTCATACAGATCTGTGGTTAGCTAAAACAAAGTCTCCTTTGAGCTCCCATTTCACACCTTTCTCACCCTTCCTTTTCACATAGAAACGAAGTGACACCTTTTGGGTGGGAGGAGCAGACCCAAGGATCTCCCTCCCTGTTCCCTCGTATTCCTCCCCGAAAGGCTCAATAGGCCCCATATCTGCCTGTTTAGCCTTTCAGATGAGCACGGGATACACACCAGGGGGTTTGCTGTAGCAGAGGGGCCATTCAAGCGTACTGCAAAGCAAACCATCTGAGCTGAGGGAAGCAAAGTGCACAGAGCTTTGTAAACTGTAAACTTTTCAGTTGCTGTAGCCACAGCTGCTGAAGAGGAGGCAGTCTTACCATCCCTTCCCCAAGGTCTTACCATCTTGCTGCTGTTCCTCTCACATAGCTACACGACTTGGGAGCTTTCGCTCCTGATCCCCACCACATTAAAATCAATGTAGTTGTACCTTTGTTAAGATCGCACACACATACACAAGCTCCCTTCCGTATTCTCAGCTAGCAAGATTTACGCAATCAATGGAGACAACTTGCTAAACCCAATGGTATGTGGGGTTGTGGGAAGAAGTGCATTGTTTTGCTCTGCAGCAACTACGGCAATCTGAATGAGCAGCACTGATGGACTTTGGAAGGGGCTACAATTCATTGCAAGACAGCGCATGCGATGATAATGTTAACATTATAACCTAGCATCTCCACAGAATGGCATTACGACGACAGTCCTTTTGGGAAGAAGGAGCTTTTAAATTGCTTTTTTTAAAGGATGTAAATGAGAGGATTCTACGTCCACTCCCAGAAGAAGTGCGGAGGCTGCTGTAGTGGCTACCAGAATGCTCCATTGCTACTCTGTATCCTGAATGGAAGATTTACTGTTCTCCTCACCCCCACAAATACTAGAGAATCCATCCACTATGTCTGTGGTCTCCAGCTTGGCCCAAGTTGTAAAATCCCTTTGTAACACTAATGTGGTTTTGTATCCAATTGACTAAACTAACACGGCCTAATTATTGCACCTGCTAAACACCTAGTAGCAGAATGGGGCTCCAGTCATCACTGTGGCAAGCTGGACTCAGCTATCAACTCTGCCCTTCATATCATCACTCGTGTGACCTGCACCACTCCAGTTTTCAGCCTTCCTGTCCTGGTTGTCACTGCTTCCCCCGTGATTAGGTGTGAAGGCAGGGCCTTGGACACATTACTGCATGCAGGCAACTAGCAAGTCACCTTACTTCACAATCTCATCTCAAAGCCACATCAGAGAGGCCAATTAAAGTCAAGGTGCCCCTTGCCTGAAGTAGTTGAGGCTCTCGGTCAGTACATCAGACACGATTTTCCTAAGGAACAGCAGCAGCAGGTGGTGCAGGACTATATTTTGGATCAAAGGCGCATTTCTTGGCAGATAGGGGTGCAGATCGAAGTCGTCTAAGTCTCTCCAGATCAACTTTTACATAGTCTCAGTACAACCATATAAACCAAAAGACCCTTCTTTGATACAACAGGATACATGTAGTCATGGGAGGTTTAACTTACATGTTTACCATTCGGGCTTCTTGAGCTCCCTGACCTGCCCCTGTGGGCGTGGCACTCCAGAACAAACAGTGTGCCATCTGCTTATGGACTGTCCTCTTCATCATCTTGACGGTGGACAGATGAACTTAACATCTCCAGATGCTGCTGCTGTGATAGAGTGGCTACATCACTTACCCAACGTCTAATTCATTATTTGTGCTGTCATAAGCTATACACCAGAACTACTAACACAATAAAACAAATAGTTGGACACATTATAATACTATATACAGAGAGAGAACCTGTAGGTTATTTTGATCAAAGAGAAATTCCCAGGGCAGAGATCGGTGTCAAAATTTGTTTTATTTAAAGAGCTGTCCAAAAGAATCCAAAGCAAATTATGTTAAAAAACAAGAGTTTTCTCCATTAATATAAGAGTGTTTCAACATGTAATTTATTCCTCTTCATCCCTGATACCTCCAGTGGGAAGTACAAGGAGGATTTTGCTTGAAGAGCATAGGAGAGAAGTCGGAGCTAGCAGAAGCAGTTCCTGGATTCCTTAGATTAAGGGAGATAGTAACTAACTCCTGCATAACATCTCCAGTGCACTGGGAATGGTGGGATATGGATTGAGTGAGCATTGTGGAGTGAGCATTGTGGTCACTTTAAAGAGATACTGTCAAGGTTCTTTACATTTTATAAGAAACAAGCTTTTGCAAAGCAGATTCTTGCTAGAGGTGCTTGGATGGGTATTTTATTTCACTGGAACACGCTGGTTTTTTTAAGGAAGGAATTACATTTCTAAGCATATTTACCAATTATCCCAATTTGGCCAGGACTGTCCTTGTTTCTAAACCTAAACCTGCAGGCTCTAACTTTTGCACCAGACAAGCAATTAAAAAAAAATTGCAGCAACGTTCCTGCCATTAGATAATGCTGTGCAGAGAAGGCAGGCTGCAGCCTGTGGCTGAGGGCTTGACTGCCTCTGTGCACTAAAGATACCAGCAGAAGAGGCTGAGGCAGGGGTGAGAAACCCCAGGCTATACAGCAGGTGTGATGGACACCAACTGCCCATCTCCTAGTCCCCTAGCTGTGCTGACCAGAGACTCTCAGGCTCCCCATTGCTGCAGTAAAAAAGAGGGAGAGGGCAAATTGGGGGGCACAAAAAAGGAGCTACATTGAGGGGGCAGGGAAGGAGAAAGAGAGAAACTAATTCACAGATGAAGGGGGATTAAAAAAAGGAGGAGAGAAATAGGATTTCAATAGCAAGGGAGAGAGGGACCTCAAAGGGGTGGGTGGGTAGAGAAAGATGGAGAAGCCCCACAGACCTTCAGGGTGAGGGGAGAAATTGGAGGAGAAGGAATGTGCATAACAGCCTCCCCTTAAGATGCAAGCAGAGGAGTGAACCTTCTCCAAATACATTTCAGGGGGCATCCACCCAAGCGGATGTGCTGAGGATTTGTGGGATGGAGGGTCATGAGGTCTGCCCCAGGTTTGCATCAGCCTCCCAACTTCTGGGTGCCTATCTAGAACCCTGAGGCCCCCATTTAAATATGCCTCTGATGCACCAGCATTCAAGCACCACCCTCTGGTGAAGGGGTTTGAGCAGCCCCAGGCCCTGTAGAAGAGTCTCCCTGGAAATATTTTTACAAGGCCGCATTTGCAACCCCAACATCCTGCTAAAGTAAAAGACCCAGAGAATGAAGTGAACCCAACCATAAACAAGTCTAAGTGGTATAGTCCAAGCTGAGAGAAATGCAAAAGAGACACTAACAGCATGAGACAGGGGCTTTAGAGGTATAAAATGCTTTTGTCTCGTGTAAATCCCTGGTGATGTCGATTACACAGGGAAGGAAATTGGTTTGATACACGTTTTAACCTGGCTGTGTCTGTAAGGCAGCGTTCAACGTCTTTCCCGTAGGGAGTGGAGGATTCTGCTGTGCAGTTCTGTGAGTCATCTCCGCTCACACTCATCCCAAATGTGTCAGATGCTACCTCTAAAGGGAAGGGAATGCATTCCCCAAGCAGGTCATTGGAGCACTAGGTTCCCCAGGCTCTCAACTTTGGTACCCAGCCGCGGCTGCTCCTGGCAAGGCAGCGACACTGTGGGGAGGGCAGCAGCCGCTGCAGCTGCAGCCACAGTTACAGCCGGGGTCTCTCCTCTGGGCAGCACTGACCGCACAGAGCGCCTGAATTCCTCATTCTTCCAGGTATAGAGCAATGGGTTGAATGCAGAGAGGGAGCAGAAGAGCAGCCAGCTGGTCACCTGCAGTGCCCGGGGTACGGACTGAAGGAAGAAGCCCAGCAGGCTCACCCAGACCACAGGCTGGGTGTCCAGGAGGAAGACACAGCACAGGAGCAGCACGGAGACGCTGCTGAGGCGCCGCTGAACCCGGCGGGCAGGCGGTGGGGCAGCAGGGAAGGGCAGCTGATGCAGGAGGTGGAAGTTGAGGACGCTGACCCGTTTGACGCTGACCCGCACCCGTCTCATGATGCCCAGGTAGCAATGGAGCAGCAGCACGGTCTGGCTGAGCATGGCCAGCGCTACCAGCAGGGCAGTGTAATGTGAACTGCTGCTGGCACTGCTGATCTCCTGCTGGGATGACTGCTGTGAGAGCCATTGTGTCCAGAGCCCAGGCAGCAGTAGCACCAAGAGCAGGGCAAATCCCCAGGAAAGTCCGATCATCCACCCTGTGCGCCTCTGCTGGTAGAGTGCCTGGTAAGTGCTGGGTGCCTTGGTGATCAGCACATACCGGTTGAGGGCCACCAGCAGGTGGGAGAGCAAGGAGACAGTGAGGCCAAGGCCAAGGAGCCCACCCCGCAGCAGCCTATATTCTGCTGAATGAGCAGAAGAGGAGCTAGGTGGCAACAGCCCCAGCACTGCTTCCTGCGGCATCCAGAGGGCACAGACACTCAGGTCAGCTACACAGCCATTCACAATGAAGGCATTGCTGGTGGTCTGTAGCTTCTTGAAAGAGAAGACGAGGTAAATGACCATCACATTGGATAAGGTCCCCACGAGGGCTAACAGCGAATAGATGAGAGACAAAGAGATTCTGGTCCCCACGGATTCTTCACAAAGCAGCAGCAGAGAGGAGCTCGCACTCCAAACAGAAGAGGATGAAAAGTTGAGCATCTTGTTGAATGCAGCTCCACTTCAACTCCTCTGGGCAAATCCCATCCTTATCTGGTCAGGAGGCTGTGAAGCAGAGACACAGACCATGCAGCAGAGAGAAGCCAGAGCATTCAGCTAGGAGGATCCACAGCAGGTAGAGGCATGTTTCAGAGCACGCAAGATCCAGAGCAGGCAGCTAGCAAGGATGGTTCATAGCAGGCAGCTAGCAACATCCAGAGCAGGCAGCTAGCAATCGGTGGTCCAGAGCAGGTCCCGGGAAGCAGCTATCAGGGATGGCTTAGAGCATGCATCAAGCAAGGATAGTTCAGGGCAGGCAGCAGCAAGGATGCTCCAGCTGTGAAAATATCAAGAGAAGCAGCACTCTGCAATCAACAGCAACAAGAACGGCAGCAGCTGCTATGAAGCCTTGCAGCTTTTTTCTGCACTACTGTACGTACACCGTACATCACTCCAGGAAAATTCAGCCCTTCCGCTCTTCATGAATTATTCAGCAGATTTCCTACTTGCAAAAGCAGGAGGAAAAAATCCCAGCTTGCTCTGAAAATACTGCAGTTACACCGACTGATTTTTCTCCCTGCCTCAGCAGCTCCATGGCTCTAATACCACCTTATATTTACACAGCACCTTTCATCCTCAATAAGCCTTACAGACTTGGATAGACTTCATTCACCTGCCTCTGAAACACAGTCCCTCTGGGGTAGAAACTCCCGTGCTAACTATTCACTTTAACAGATTTCTTCTGATTCACATTGTTAGGAAGCTTTCTGTACATCTATAAACATTTATTTTTTAAAAAGTATAATTTTAGATCAGGTTTCTAGTAGCAACATGCTCTTTGAATTAAACTCCCCTCATTTATTATAGACGATGCCTTGTCAAAAGAAAACTTTTCATTTTAGGGAGCTAAGCCCCAAATGCATATAATTTTTTTTGAGGGAGGGAGGGAGGAAATGAGACTGTGGAATACACGGAAATCTATTACACATCCTCTGCTCTGGCTCTATCATGACTCTTCACTGTGAACAGTTTAGTGTTACAAACACAGATCCTGACCTTGCAGCCCTTACTCCCATGAATAATCCTACTGAAAACACATGATGAGGTTTCCAGGAGCAGGAACCTGATACAAACAAGTGCAAGTTCCATATTTGACATCACAAACTGGTGTTAATTCTACACAAACCCTTTCTATGGTCCATCTGAGGTTATAGGAGTGGCATGGGGATGAAAAGGGGATAGCTAGAGATTCAGTCTTTTCACCACAGTGGCACAAAGGGAATGAAGACTAGCTGTATCTCCACAGTTGAGGGTATCCCAGCCATGATGTGCATGTAGAGACAACACAGCTGCTTTGTAATATGTCTTAAAGGGTGCAGAGTGTTGGCGGGAGCACCTTCCACGTTTGCGGTACCTAGCAAAATCAGCATGCCTGAGTTTCTGGAGTGCAGTACATTCACTCATCAGTCAGTACAGGATGTCCCAAAAGCCGTGACCTGTGAATCTGACCCATACCTTTACTTTCTTGTGAAAGTGAGTCAAAAATAACCGGTGATACAACCTCTAGCCAGTTCTGGTTGCTTTCCTCAGTCTACTGTCAAAATCTTATTTTATGTCAATGTAAAATTAAAGAACGTGTATTTTAAACACCAGCAGTGCATAACTTAACTTCTCTATACTGTTAATACTATAGAATGTGCATTTCCTTAACATTATAGTGTATTTCCAAATACTATGTCACATTGCTCAGTGGTGGGTGATTGTCTCTTATGTTAGTAAGACCCAACTGTCATACATGTGGAAGGATGATTCAGGGCGGGAAGTTTGGAGAACACAAACAGTCCAATTCACAGAAATATGTTGTAATGATTAACCATTCCCAAAAAACTTTCCAGTACTTCTCTTCCAGCAGACTGCTGGACTTTTGCACAGATTTGATATGTTTCAAAGCAGAAAGAGGTCAGTTACATCAGCAGTCTCAGTTTCACTGTGGCAACTGATCTGTAGAAACTGGATAAACTTTGCCTGAAAAAGTCAGGCTCTCTGGACGCAAGCCTTAGAGGTGAACAAGGATATTAAAACAAATTTCTAATGTGAGACTATAGAGAATGTGATACTCAAATTTTAATAGTTGGAAAACAGCTCATTGCAGCCTAATTGCTAATGACTCTATAATTAAAGATTTTCCATTTCACAGGTCAAAGTAATGCATTAGGCAGTACTAGTGTAACAGCTATCACTATAAATTACAGCAAACTACAGTTTGAGGCTGAAACATTTCCTGAAAAGTGTGCTAGTTTCTCTGATCAGAAACTAGTTACTACCAGGTGCAAAATATATGTAATACATTCAGTTTTGTCACAGTAGCTGCCACACAGATTTTATTTAATAAGGGCCCACATGATTAAAATTAAGCATATGCTTAAGTGCTTTACTCAATCAGCATCTTAATCACTGCTTCTTTCTTACCTTTCCTTTCCACTGCATCTATGATACAATCAAGAAGAAACCTCATTTAAGCTTCCTATGATTTAGAGGTCATAAGTGATAATAGATTTTGCATATGAGGTTCATCCCCAGTCATCAGAAAACAAGAGAGGATCTTAGCTCCAGTACTTTGTGATTGAAGGATATTTTCTAAATTGTAACAGGATACAGGTCCCCAGTGTGTGTACTTTAATACCCACATTTTAGAAAGTCAAAAGATATTTAGTTTCATAGCAAGCTATCAGTTAATGTGTTCTTTCCATTTGGACAACCAACATGTACTTGTACCTCTAACAGGATAGTGATGGGGTAATGGCTGAGCTTGTGAGACCATGCATTCAATTGGATGGCATTTCACCATCTGTCTGTAATACAGTAACTTTTGAACTCTGCAACTGCTCAATTCCAAAACTTCAGGGAATGTTCTAGACATCAATTGCCAGAACCCTATTGCATTTGAGGAAAAACAGAAAATCAAAAGGGGTACAATGAGGGACACATTCCTAGATTCATAGATACTAAGGCCAGAGGGGACCACTGTGACCATCTAGTCTGACCTTCAGTATAACACAGGCCATAGAACTTGCCCTGAAAAAGTTCCTAGAGCAGATCTTTTAGAAAAACCACCCATTCTTTAAAAATTGCCAGCAATGGAGAATCCACCACAACCCTTGGTAAATTGTTCCAGTGGTTAATTACCCTCATGGATAAAAATGTACACCTTATTTCCAGTCTGAATTTGTCTAGCTTCAACATTGGATCATGTTATACCTTTCTCTGCTACACTGAAGACTCCATTATGACCTTGAGCAGATCACTGCAGATTACGTGGCTCTGGGAAGAAGGATAAAGGAGTTTGAGGCGCAAGTGGTGTTCTTGTCCATCCTCCCTGTGCAAGGGAAAGGCCCGGGTAGAGACCGTCGAATTGTGGAAGTCAACGAATGGCTACGCAGGTGGTGTCGGAGAGAAGGCATTGGATTCTTTGACCATGGGATGGTGTTCCAAGAAGGAGGAATGCTAGGCAGAGACGGGCTCCACCTAACAAGGAGAGGGAAGAGCATCTTCGCAAGCAGGCTGGCTAACCTATGAGGAGGGCTTTAAACTAGGTTCACCAGGGGAAGGAGATCAAAGCCCTGAGGTAAGTGGGGAAATGGGATGCTGGGAAGAAGCACGAGCAGGAGAGTGCAAGAGGGGAGGACTCCTGTCTCAGACTGAGAAAGCGGGACAATCAGCGAGTTATCTTCAGTGCCTATACACAAATGCAAGACGCCTGGGAAACAAGCAGGGAGAACTGGAAGTCTGGCACAGTCAAGGAACTATGATGTGATTGGAATAACAGAGACTTGGTGGGATAATTCACATGAATGGAGTACTGTCATGAATGGATATAAACTGTTCAGGAAGGACAGGCCGGGCAGAAAAGGTGGGGGAGTTGCATTGTATGTAAGAGAGCAGTATGACTGCTCAGAGCTCCGGTATGAAACTGCAGAAAAACCTGAGAGTCTCTGGATTAAGTTTAGAAGTGTGAGCAACAAGGGTGATTTCATGCTGGGAGTCTGCTATAGACCACCAGACCAGGGGGATGAGGTGGAGGAGGCTTTCTTCCGGCAACCAGCAGAAGTTACTAGATTGCAGGCCCTGGTTCTCATGGGAGACTTTAATCACCCTGATGTCTGCTGGGAGAGCAATACAGCAGTGCACAGAAAATCCAGAAAGTTTCTGGAAAGTGTAGGGGACAATTTCCTGGTGCAAGTGCTGGAGGAACCAACTAGGGGCAGAGCTCTTCTAGACCTGCTGCTCACAACCTGGGAAGAATTAGTAAGGGAAGCAAAAGTGGATGGGAACCTGGGAGGCAGTGACCATGAGATGGTCGAGTTCAGGATTCTGACACAAGGAAGAAAGGAGAGCAGCAGTATACGGACCCTGAACTTCAGAAAAGCAGACTTTGACTCCCTCAGGGAACTGATGGGCAGGATCCCCTGGGAGAATAACATGAGGGGGAAAGGAGTCCAGGAGAGCTGGCTGTATTTTAAAGAATCCTTATTGAGGTTGCAGGAAAAAAAACATCCTGATGTATAGAAAGAATAGTAAATACGACAGGAGACCAGCTTGGCTTAAGAGTGAAATCCTTGCTGATCTTAAACGCAAAAAAGAAGCTTACAAGAAGTGGAAGTCTGGATAAATGACCAGGGAGGAGTATAAAAATATTGCTCAGGCATGGAGGAGTGAAATCAGGAAGGCCAAATCACACTTGGAGTTGCAAGAGATGTTAAGAGTAACAAGAAAGGTTTCTTCAAGTATGTTAGCAACAAGAAGAAAGGCAAGGAAAGTGTGAGCCCCTTACTGAATGAGGGAGGCAACCTAGTGACAGAGGATGTGGAAAAAGCTAATGTACTCAATGCTTTTTTTGCCTCTGTCTTCGCGAACAAGGTCAGCTCACCGCTTAATCCTTCTGTATATTAAGCTAAATAGATTGAGCTCCTTAAGTCCATTAGCACACGGCACATTTTCTAATTTCTTCAATCATTCTCGTGGCTCTTCTCTGAACCCTCTTTCATTTACCAATATTCTTTGCCAATAGCAGGCACCAGAACTGGGCACAGTATAGCAGTAGCAGTCACACCAGTGCCAAATACAGAGGTGAAAGAACCTCTATACTCTTACTTGAGATTCCCCCGTTTATGAATCCAAGGATCCCATTAGCCCTCTTGGGCACAGTGTCACATCGGCAGCTCATGTTCAGCTGATGAACTATCATGACCCCCAAATCTTTTTCAGTCACTGTTTCCCGGAATAGAGGCCCGCATCCTGTAAGTATGGCCTGTAATCTTTGTTCCTAGATATATATGTTTACATTTAGCTGTATTAAAACACTGTTTGCTGGTACCCGGTATACCAAGTGATCCAGATCACTCCATATCATTGACTTGTCCCATTCATTATTTACCACCCCATCAATTTGTGTCTCATCTGCACACTTTATCAGGGAGGTTTTGTGTTTTCTTCCAGGTCATTGATAAAAATATTAAATAGCACAGGGCCAAGAGCCAAGCTCCCTTAGAGACACACCATCTGAATGATGATTCCCTCTTTACAACTACATTGAGTCCTATCTGTTGGCCAGTTTTTAACCCATTGAACATATACCATGTTCATTTTACATTGTTCTAGCTTCTGAATCAAAATGTCATGTGGTACCAAGTCAAATGCCTTACAGAAGTGTAGATGCAATACTTATCAACCAAACTTGTAATCTAATTTAAAAAATCCAGTATCACATTAGGATCTATTTTGCATAAATCCATGTTGATTGACATTAATTATATTACCCTCCATTTTTATTAATAAATTCCCCTATCAGCCAATCCATTATTTTGCCTGGGATCAATGTCAGACTGACAGGCCTATATTTACCTGGGTCATCCCATTCATCCTTTCAAAATATTGGCACATTAGTTTCTGCCTATCGGCACTTCCCCAGTGTTCCAAGACTTTGAAAATCAACATTAATGGTCCAACGAGTGCCTTAGCCAACGGTTTCGAAACTCAGATGTAAGTTATCCAGACTTGCTGCTTTAAAAATGCCTAGCTCTAATAGCTGCTGTTTAACATCCTGCTGTGATGCTAGCACAGGGGTGGGCAAACTTTTTGGCTTGAGGGCCGCATTGGGTTTTGGAAATTGTATGGAGGGTCGGTTAGGGGAGGGGGTCGTGGTCTGGCCCCCACCTCCCATCCAACCCCCCTGTTCCCTGATGGCCCCCCTGGATCTCTGCCCCATCCAACCACCCCTTTTCTCTGGCCCTTGACTGCCCCCCGCCGGCCCATCCAACCTCCCCTCTGTTTCCTGACTAACCCCCCCGGGACCCCTGCCCCATCCAACCATCCCTTCTCCCTGTCCCCTGACCACCCCCAGAACCCCTGCTCCTGACTGCCCCTGCCACCCCATCCAACCCTCCCCTCCTTCCTGACGGGCCCCCCAGGACTCCTGCCCCCATTCAATCCCCCTGTTCCCTGCCCTCTGACTGCCCTAACCCCTATCCACACCCCCCCACCCACCTCCCTGAACTCCCCTGCCCTCTATCCAACACCCCTGCTTCCTGCCCTCTTACTGCGCTGTCTGGAGCACCGGTGGCTGGCAGCACTACAGCCATGCTGCCCCAGCTGCGCTGCCCCAGGAGCTCATAGTCCTGATGCCCAGAGCATTGTGCCGCCGGTGGGGTGAGCTGAGGCTGCGGGGGAGGGGGAACTGCAGGGGAGGGGCCGGGGGCTAGCCTCCCTGGCCAGGAGTTTAGGGGCCAGGCAGGAGGGCCCACGGCCGTAGTTTGCCCACTTCTGTGCTAGCAAAATGGAAAGTGTTATCATATGATATGACATGTTTTTTTCCCCCAAACAAGACCACCAAGACCCTACCATTTGACTGAAGCTGTGGTTCTGCCAAGCACTTCTGCAATTGTCTATACATCAAACCACTGGTTGATGGCACCCATTAACATCTTGCAGCCTAACAATACTCCATGTCATCTCTGCTCATCCTCCCAATAGAGTCAATGTGCTGACACCCTGAATGATTCCCGGACATGATCTCCCTTAATGGTCTCCCAAACAACCAACAGAGGAGAATGTGGGAAGGGAGGAGGAGAGCTGGGAGGAAATTGAGGCACATGCACAGCCCCTGCTGGGAGTGCAGCATGGGGGACCTGGTATGGAGGGAGGGGAGAAGGTGTGTGCATGGGGGTGGGGAGTCCAGAAATTGGGGGGCTGGATTTCATAGAGCTGCTGTTACAGGAGGACAAGGGAATGAGGGCATACAGAACCCCTTCAATGGGGGATTCTGTAGTGGGGGCACACAGGACCCCTAGTGGGGAGTTTGCGGGATGGGAGCATCCAGAGTCCCCTCTGACCAAGGGTGTGACAGCTGCACAGCTTTCTACCTTACATTGCAACATCCCCAGCAAGCCAGTCTGCCTAACAGGCAGGTCTGTGCTTTGCTTTCCCCCTCTACGGGCAATGACCAGTGCATGGCCAGCAGTTACAGGTCATCATCCAGCTCTTCCTAAGCAAGCACCTTTAATCTAAAAGTAGACACATGATAGGTGCTGGAACTAGGGGTGCTGCCACATCCCCTGGCTTGCAGTGGTTTCCATTATACACAGGTTTTACAGTTCAGTTCAATGTCTCTCAGCACCTCCACTATACAAATTGTTCCAGCACCCCTGAGCGTGACAGAAAGAAAACACTTGAAAAAAGTTTGTATCTACATGCTAAAAGCTTTCAAGAGGTCACCAGTCAGTCTCATGGGGCTCAGGCAGGCCAAAGTCTTTCCAAGCCTTTTGCAAGGGTTGGGCCCCCCCTTGCACAGAAGGTCCTATCTGTTTGCTGGACTAGGAAGGTGGCCATGGATCATTTTAAACCAGGTCTTTTTTATATCAAAAGGCCTTTTCCTGTTAGCCTCTGTGAAATCCAGTTGGAACCACTATATGCAAGTCCCCCATGGAGTGGTACCCTTCTGGAGATGTTTACAACCTGAGGGATTCACCTTAACCACTCCCACCCCCACCCCAGTTCTTAGTTGCTGCTGGAGATCTGGCAATTTTCATCCCCTGGAATTACACCCTTAAGTCATTCATACACTTGGTCCCCCAAGATATGCAGTCGCAATATCTGTCTATGGGATGAAGGGGGCATACAGACCACCACCCCCAGTATAGGGAGTGGGAAGATAGCAGCACACAGATCCCCCAGGCATGAGGAAGAGGATGGGGAGAATTGCAAGGTATCCCTGGAATAGAGGGGTATGGAAGGCGGCACATGGGAAGCATGTACAAGTAGGAAATGGAGGAATGCAAGGAGCCATGGGCGGGTGCAATGAGCTTGGCTGACAGACATGGCAAAGCATGTTACCCTCTAGTTATTAGGAAACCAGAAAAGGTGAGGCCCATGTATAGCCTAGGGTGGGGGAGGGGTCAGCTTGGGGACAAAAACAATCAGTTTTAGCCTTCTACACAGGCTCTTGAACTCTTCTGCTACACAACCATGAAAAAATATGGAAAAGTAACAGTCCTGCCCTGCCTCCCTCCTTCTCTTGTAACGTTGCCCTCCTTGCCTGTAAGTCCTGTCTGCACTCAGAGGGATCCACCTTCCTACAACAACCCTCTTGCTTCCAGGCTCAACTTCCCCTAACCAAGCTGGAGCCTCATCTTTTTCCTTGGGGTCATTCTGCACACCAGGTGTCCCCAGCTTTGGTCAGTTCATTCTTCCAAGTGCCTCACTGGCAGCTCAGTTACTGCTCTCACTTCAGGTCTCCCGCAGCTCTTTCCCTCTTTCTCCCTCTGTTAATTCTTCCTCTCTCTCTCAGGCTCAGACTCCCCTACCTTCCCTCGAGGGCCTCGGTACCCTTATTTAAAAGCCTAACGGGGATGGGGTGGGGGTTATCTGACCAGCCACATGTGCACTAGCCTTTTCCCTCTTAAATGGCCAGTATCACCCTGTGACAAGAATTCAGAATAGGTTCTAGAGGAGACTAGCAGCCTTACTGTGCTTTACACAACTTGGCTCTAACAGATGTCAGTTATGGCATCTGTATTAATGAAGGCAAAGGCTGTACTTATGTATTTTTGAATAAGTCAGGGATTGCACCACTCAAACACTGTATAGAGTTTATTGCCTTCAATGTTGTAGTGAAACAATTAATGCACCAAAATGGCAGTGAATGACAGACCCAAAGAAAGAGGTGCAATTTCAGCTCTTAGATCAGCACAACTTTTTTTAGTAGTTGGCTTGAGCCTGAAGTAATTCGGTACATGTCCAATATGGGGCAGCCATTATTTGGTTGAATTCAGGAAAGAGACCTCTTCATTGTACATAGGTACCACAGTACTGAAAGTAATATAAATACCTAGATAGAATTCAGAGGACTCCAGCTCTGCTCCTGGCCTGGCCACTGCTTTAAAGCATGGCCTCAGGCAAGTAACATCCTCTCTGCATCACTTCCCCATTTGAAAAACGGAGTAATTATACAGCAAATACTTTATCTGTCACAGGAGCATTGTGCAGGTTAGTTCCATTTTTGTAGTGCTTTGAAACACCACAATACAGGTGCTAAACATCATTATCAAAGGAGATCTGTATTTAGATCTGACCGTAGACAGAAGTCAGCTTTCGAAGGAGGACATGCTTTTCCTTTTTGTAACTGAGGATCTAGTAAAAACAGTATTTTTGAGGTTCTGGTGGAGACAGAGTCTACTATTGGGACGACTATTGATAGGAGCTAAGTACGCTATTCTGCATGCATGAATGAACAGGAGCAGTACCTTTAATAATTGTCCTTGTATAGAGGTCATTTGTTTAACCATATGATAAATTTCATTATAGTATTATTCTTACCTTGACTGAACACCGCCTCAGGCACTCAAAGTGAAGAACTCTCTGGCTGTCATTTTTTCTAAAGAGAATGGCTTTCTGTACCCAGATCTTTTTGTGAAATTCAAATTCTCTCTTCAAAATGCATTATATACAACAGTAGAATTATGGTCTTTTGAAAAAGCAGTTTAATATTATTATATGTTAAGAGTCAACTGTATTCTTGTACAATAACTGACAAAAGCCAGAAATCTGACAAAATCTGAGTAAGAGAGATGAAAGAACAAAGGAGGCAGCTGACATATATAAGCATTGCATTTTTTATTGTTGATTAGCAGTGTGTCTACACTTCAAAATAGAAAATATGTATTTTTATGAGGGAAAACTATTCATAACAAAATACAAACAAGTTTATAGGAGGTAGAATTACCTTACAATTAATCTAACAATCATTCATATACAGTATATCATTATGAGTCTATATATGCACGCACAAACATATGCTACTTGGTGTGTGTATATGTCACATATACACAAGGCTACTGCATGTAAATTTTATTCAGTGATTTAAATAGCTGCATTCAACATGGTTTATATAACTACAGGGATGTTCATTATGACTATTTCCCTTCAAAATGTGATCTAAACGCATGATTTTTTTAAATAAAACATTAGATTATCATAACTTCATTTGCTGCCCCCCCTTCCCTCTCCCAGGGCCTACCTGTATTTTTACTCAGGTTAGTCCACTCAATATATTTTAACAATGAGGACTGAACATTTAGCCTAATATTTCCTCCTCAGCTTTCTGTAACAAGTGAAAAGACTTGTAGCTGACAATCTATGTTTTATTTCTGCATTCTGAATTTTACTGATAATTCATTTCAGAATCAAATTAGTGCATTTTTTTCTAAAGCACTTTCTTTTTTTGCAGCTATATGTACGTGATGATATCACCAAGACACTTTCTCCTATAAATATAGGAGAAATAATTCTGTTATAGTAAAGTACTACAAACCTCATCTGCTAACACTGTTTGAAATGCTTTCTGTTTTATTCCTAATTAACTCTAAGTAGATCTACAAGTCCAAGGTTGTCTGTACCACTGGTGAAATTAGCTTGTGGTATAACAATAATTAATAGCTAACAATAGAGTATAGTTGAGAAAATGTCTCGAAAAGATATTAATTCACTTGCAAACTGTAATGCAAATAATTTTTTCCTTCCATGTCCAAATCTGTGGCAACATTTTTTGCCACCCAAGTTGCACACGTGGCCATTGTTATAAGCAGGTGTGCAACTCCACCCATTCAATGGAATTATGCTGCTTATATCTGTTCTGAATTTGGCCTTTCTTTTCATGCCGTTTAAATGCAAAGCAGGTTAATTCTGATTTATGTTCGATTTTAAAACTGCTACAACACAAATGTAACTATAAGCTAGACCAAACGGTACACACATTTAGCAATGCTGAAAGTAAAAAGCAAAGAGTAAAACATCCCTTTAAAATAAATTATCAGAGGAAAATGTTAGTAATATAGCATAATTATTAGCTATATTATTTTTGCTTTCAAAGGGAGAACATATGATAGGAATGTTGGGTTTTCCCTAATCCACAAGTAGCTATTTTAAGTTCCTTTTAGGATGACCATATGGAACATTAGCAGCTGACGACTGAAAGGAAAACTTGATGATATACCAAGCTCTCTCAGATGATGCAACTAACTAGCTTTCCAACTAAGTTACTTAAAGCAGATTAGTTGCTAAAAACAAACTGAACTTGAAGCAGTAACAGTGGACCCATAAATAAAACCCAAAATGTTTTTGTTCATAAAATGTTTTCATACACTGTAGATAAACCTTAAAATATATTTAAAAATATATATTTTTGGTAGCAAAGTGAAGAAACCTAAATCAAAATATATTCTAATTTTTACATAATTATATATATTTATATTTTACCAAAATACTTTTTCTTAATACATACATATTGTAACACTGTATACACAAATGTAATTATAAATGTATTATTGAAATCCATTAGAAATATCCTCAAGTCAGAGTCAACTTTAAATTTATGAAAATTGCAACAATTTTATATACAGCTGGAAAATTTTAACTTCAGTGCATTTGCAGTAGTCATTAATCAGAAATCTCTGGCTGTTCAAAGTCTCTGCTGGGTGTCTTAGTTTAATGTTTTAATGTATCTAGGGATGAAGAGTTCTCCTCTCAATGAGCAGTTTCTTTCCCTCAACATTGCTCCTCCGTGAAGAAATGGGATTTTAAGAGTTGAACAGCTTTCATCGAAGCAGCAAGGCTTTAGTACTGAACATATTCAGACTGAAGGGACTGTGCAGAGGAGAAACAGAAACTGGTATTAACATTCAGTTTAACAGAAATCACTTTAAACAACACACACAACCTGTATCTTCAAATCAAAAAATTGTATTTCTATGAGGAAAAACAAACAGATTAAACCATAGAGGAAAACAGGAATATTCCAGGGTCTGCTATACACAGGCCAAAAAAAGAATGTATTTTGGACTATAATATAGCAAATACACCAAAAATGGGCAAGAGCTATATAAAATAGATGAATCTTTTCTGTATGTAGATTTATATTTACTAGCTTTTTCTTGGTCAGTTTATGCTGAAGTGTTAGGTAACAGCATTACTTTTAAATATTTTTAGGCATCAAGAGGTATAGTTTGAGAGTAACTGGAATACAAAATTCTTTAAAGATGTAACTAGAATTATCCTTTTATACAATTCATTATATTTAATTCAATTACTTCTAATACAGAGAATTCTAGGATTTTTTCCCCTCTTTTTAATGAAAATCTTATGAAATTCAAATCCAAAATACAGAAAATGCCATTAAAACTGATCGCAATAGAAAAAATATGATTGCAGTTATTGTAATTTAATTGTTTTCATTCTCTCTCAAACCATGAGAATGAAAATGCTACTAATATACAATGCACTCTACAGATTTTGATTCAGATGACACAG